>NW_024424786.1:43845868-43856648 GCF_017311325.1 Ursus maritimus
TTCCTGCTGGGGGCCCCCAGGGCAGACCTTGCCAGCATCCGCGGCTCCTTCCCTCGGAGGGGCGGAAGAGCTTCAGACACGTTCATCGGGTTCTGATGCTCCTTACGGCACTTTTATTTCTGGAAGTTGTGTTTGGTCCTTTTCCAGGTTGGCTGTGTGTTTTCAGTCCTGTCCTTTGCAGGACCTTTCTGTCCTGCCATTTATCTCTTTAAGCAAGGTAAGCATGGCTGGTTTGTGATCCGTGTAACCATTCAGAGTCCCCAGGCTGAGGGGGACCCTTGTGCTGGCTCTCCTCCTGGTGATGCTGGCCCTGCTGCCCTGCCCTGCCCCGTCCCCGGGGTCCCCGAGGCCTGGGAGGAAGGTGTCCTCGTCTGGAGAGGCTGGGGGCTTTGTCCGTCACACATCTGAGGATGTTATAGTTGGAACCACCTTGAACCAAGGTCACAGGCTGAGGTCCCCAGACCCACTGGGGCGAGGACTTTGGAGGCCAGGACCTTTCAGGGTGACTTCTGTCCCCTCCCCCTCCTCCCCTCCCCCTTCTCCTTCTCTGCTCGGCACCAGTTGTCCATGGGTGGAGGAGGTGGGCCTTTTTGGGGGTCGGTCTCTGGGGGGTCCAGCTGCACGGGGTTGGGCCTGGGGCTGCCCCGGGAGTGGCCCCACCTTGGTCGCAGTTCTGGGCCCAGCAGTGCCTGCTCTTCCCCCTGGAGCTCCTTTGAGGCTGCAGTATTTATTTTCTTTAACTTTTTGTCCCGCTTCCTTTATCGTTTCTCATGGGAGGGAGGGTCTGCATCCTCCACCTGCCTGTCACAGAAGCAAGACCGTAAGTGACTGTTTGCTGGTGATTTACTGACCATGTATTCCTTCAGCACGCCGGGCCTCGGAGGGGACCCCGTGCCGGGGGCTGGAGGTACAGATGCTCCCGCCCTGTCCTTGCACACCTTCTCGGCCTCCCGCAGAAGCAGCATTGTTTGGGCCCCCAGCTCACCTGAGCCTTGACCCTGGTGGCAGTGCCATAATGATGTAGGAGGCACGGTTGTCCCCCGTGCAGGACGTGTCCGTGCCTGGATGATTGAAGCCGTTTCTCCCAGAAGTGTAGGTGCGGTCAGTAGAAGCTGTGACCTGGGAAATGCCAGTTAGTGGGCCACCTCTCCATGCAGATGCACGCTTGGTGACTGCAAGCATCTCCTGTCCCCTCGGGGGCACCATCTGGGTGGGGTGCACGTGAGAACCTGCCAGGGTCAGCCCTGGGGTCGAGCTTCCCCGAGCCAGGGCACGGTGGTACCTGCCAGAAGGTCAGGGACAGGGCCGCCCTTGGCTGTGCACAGTGGGTGCTCGGCGGGCGTGGTCCCGCCCTCCTCCTGCGTGGCCCACTCGGCAAGCATCGTACAGCACTGTGCTGTGCTGGGGACTCTCTCCATCCCGAGGACACACCAGTCAACCAAACAGACAAATCTGGCCCCAGAACCAGTGTTCCAGGTCACATCCATGCGGGACCCTGGGGCTGACCAGAAGAGCAGACGATACCGGTCAGGGCTGCGGGAAATGCGCCTGCTCTTAAGGGACTGATGGGGACGAGGCACCGGGCATGTCATGCCTTGAAAACCTATTTGTTGCTGAGAACGCGAACCCTCCCTCAGGGCAGCCCTGACATTCCGAGGTCAGGGTCCGGAGGGGGCCTGTGCCATCCTCCTCACGATGCCCACTGCGGGGGAGGTCCTTGTGGGGCGCTGAGGAAGTTGAGGCCCAGTGGCCGTCAGGGGTCAGGGACCAAGCCCCTCCTGGGCCTCCCCTTCCAGACTGAGCTCAGGCAGGGTCTCTGTGTCCCTGCTTGTACATGGCACAGTGCCATGGCTCCCGCCTGACCAGGAGCCTGGGGCGGGGTCATGCACACCAGGCGGGGCTGTGGAGGCCCTCCTGGTGGCAGCGGCAACCTGGGACCCCTAGTTCCCCGGTCAGACCTACGCGGCAGCCCGAGAGGTGTCCGGGGCGTGCAGTGGCCTGTGGGTCCGCGTAGGGTGAGGAGGCGGTGCTGCCGGGAGCTCTCCAGGGAGCCGAGCGCAAGCAGAAACAGCCCACGGGTGGTCCTCACTGATGCGAAACTTCCAGCGATCCCCAGCCCGTGCCTCAGCCACCGCAGGGGGCCGTGACCAGATGGCCAGAGCACGTGGTCCAGCCTGTGGACTCAGAACGTCCAGACCCACAGACAGCCACGGGGACGTGGAGGGGAGCCCCCGGGGATGCTCAGCCACCATGAACCCCCTGTGGGGCGGTTATGTTTGCTTTGTTGTGACTTTCTTCTTCCTTCCGAAAGGAAAACGCCAGGAACACTTCTGGTCAGGTCACAGTTTTTGTGGGTTGGGCTCAGGATGGAGGCTTGGACACAATCCGTGGGCTCTGGGAGAGCCCATGGCCACGTGAGCATGCCAACCGTCCAGTGGGCGCCCGAGGCCCCACCCCTACCCCTGGCTGGCGTGGCGCTCCCGCCCCTCACCCTGGCGGGTCTGGGGCCTCCCAGGTACTCCCACATCAGGAGGGCCGGAGTTGGGGCCAGTCTCACGGTTCTGGGCGCCTGGCTGGGGAAAGGGGGACCCGGCCGTCTCATGCTTTCTTCCCACTGGGAGAGGGCTGCGGTCAGGCCGGGCACCACGTTTGAGAACATCCCGTATGTGTTTTTCCCGAACTGGTCCCACGACCCCTTTCCCAAATCCCGCCAGATGTTTCCTGGGAGAGACCTCGTTGCTCACGTAAACAGAGGAGCGTGTTTTCCCAGGCAGGCCGGCCGCAAGCACCAGCTCCGTGACCACCGGCGAGAGAAATCTCCATGGGACTGGGAGGAATATATTTTGGGTCTTTGTGTGTGGGTGAGCAGTGCCCAGAAATAGACCCGGGTCTGTAAGGGGGAAACACAGGCTCTGCCATGGGTGGGCTGTCGATGGTCATTTCTCCCTGCTCTGGGCGGCCCATGAGATTGGCCCTGCACCCGTGAGTCACCTGGGCCGGGGGCGCTGCTGCCTCTCCCATCCTGGTACCCTCTGGGGCTTCCCTGAGCTGGGGAGGCGGCCTCAAGCTCGTTGGCCAAGGGTGACCATGCGTGTAAGCCGGCGTGGCCTCAGCTACCCAGTGGCCGAGGAGAGGTGGTCCAGAGCAGAAGCAGTAGCCTTTCACTGTACTGACCCCTCCTGCCAGCTGGGGGGCTGGGCAGGGATGCTAAGAGCACCAGGGCCTCCCCTGACTATGGAGCAAGTCTTACACTGTGGAGATTTGCCAACGAGGAAGTGGGCTCAGAGAGGTCGAGTCACTTGCCAGAGACACACAGGGATGGGGTAGGATGCCGACTCAGGCCACCCGATCTCAAGGCCTTATCTGGTGCCCACTGGACCCGCCCCTGGAGGGCAGCAGGAGGATCTGGGCTCCCCTCTCCCATGGTCCCCCCCAGGCTGGGTCCTCCAGCTCTCACCGGCATAGGTCTGTTCACAAGCCTGTGTGCCATGTGCCCAGCCCCGGGCCATGCCAGGACTCCAGGCTCCCCACGGGCTGCCCCACATCAGCCCACCTCTGAGCCCTCGCCCGTCGGGTCTCTGTGCTGAGTGCCCTGGTCCTGGCTCGTTACTCTGAAGCAGCTTCAGGCCCCAGCTCCTGCGCCCACGCTTCTCGGAAGCTCCTCTCACCGTGTAGACAGGATCCCTGCCCAAAGTCCTGCGGGGCTCTGAGCTGCATATTCCGGGCGAGCACGGTCGGCTGAATGGTGACGCCCCAGGCTGTGTCCACCTGGCACTTGTAGATGTGACCTTATTTGGAAGAAGGGTCTTGGCAATTCTAAGTCAAGGATCTCTGGGCGAGATCACCTGGGATTTAAGGTGGGCCCTCAATCCAATGACAGGTGTCCTTGGAAGAGAAAGGGGAGAGAGATTTGAAACAGAGAGCCACAGGGGAGAGGCCACGTGGCGGCAGAGGTGGCTGGAGGGGCGTGGCCACAGCCCAGGGACACCTGGAGCCCCCGGCAGCTGGAAGAGTTGGAAAGGACCCTCCCCCTCGAGGCTCCAGAGGGAGTGTGACCCTTAGGACACCTTGATGTAGGACTTCGGGCTCCAGAGCTGTGAGAGTGAATCTGCATAGTTTCAGGCTGGGTGGTGTGTGGTCACTTGTTGCGGCCAAACTAGGACAGCGAACCAGGACACTCGTCTGATGAGCTGGCAGAGTGCGCCTCAGTGTCACTCCAACATGAGGACAGCGTTAGGGCCCACCCCGCAGGCTCCTGATGAGGACCGAATGAGCAAACACATAGCAGAGCACAGAGTGGGGACTGGTGTGTCATGAGCACCCCGTGGGTCTTGGCCTCCCTGCCACTGCTGTACCCATTGCTACTGTGTGTGGCTTTTGCCCACGTGTGGAGCACGTGCCCTGTGTGGACAGACATGTGTGGAGTGCGTGCACCGTGCTGCTGTGGGCAGCGGGTCCGGGGAGCCGAGGCCCCGAGCAGGACTGGTTCTCGTGCTGTGGCAGCAGAGAGGAGGCCTGCGGGCTGGTGCTGAGACAGAGGCCCGGGAGGGGATGGCTCCCCCGGGCCCTGTGGGCAGCCTGGGGACCTCAGTGTGCGCTCGGCAAGGGGGCGCAGGACCCAGCTAGCCTGTGTCTGCCCTTCTCTCGTGGCGGGGGGAGCCCCGAATGGAGCTCGGCATCAGGGAGGGTCCCCTTCCCCGGGCGGGGTGCAGCTGGGGTCTGTCTGTAACTCTGCGTGAGGGCCTAACCAGAAGCGTTCCCTCCCGCTGCCCAGCTGCCCGCGTTCTCCTGGGTGGCTGTGAACTTCAGTGTCGCGGGCTGATGGGCGAATGTATTTGGCCCCCTGAGGATGTTTTTAAAATTCATCCCCAAGTGACTTTGGCTCCATTGCTTTGCCCTCAAACCTGCAATGAGCCCATGGGCTGTGCCCATTCCCAGACTGGTGACGTGACATGGGGTCTGGAAGCCAGAGGCAGGCCCTGAATCAGCCGGCCCTGAGTGCCCGGTGTGGGGCCCGTGCTGGCGACACCCTCCCTCCCGCAGCCTGGTTCCCTTTCGCCAAGACTCCTGGTCAGTCCCTTTACATCTTAGAATCATGGAAATGAGAGCTGGGTGGGACCTCCATCTGGGGCAGCCTGGGCTCTAAGCCCTGGGGTCCCCTCGAGGAGCTGGGGGACCGTGGCCCCTCTGCCATGGACAGCTCTGGCTCAGGGACAAGTCCTCTTTCTTTGTTGTTCTGGTGGCATCAACACCACGGGGCACCCCAGTTATCTTGGGGTACTTAGTCTGCTGGTGTTACATGTGCCTCATATTACCTTCTTGCTGCTGTAGGCTGCGTCCAGGGAATTTTCCTAAACCCCAAATTCGGGGGGGGACAGAGAAGGATGGGGGGTCACTGGGGACATCGTGCAGCTCACCCACCGGCAGGAGCGTGGCCTGTGTTGCTCTTGAACGCGGGCCCCTCTCCTGCTAGTGCGACAAGCTACAGGCCCCGTCCCGACTTTGTGCAGGAGGGACAGAGCGCCGTCAGGGCCCGCACGGAAGGCGCCACGCGCTGACTGGATGTGCGCGTGCGTCGTGGAACCGTGACCCGGATGAGGTCACGAGCGCAGAGCGCACGCGTGAGACGTCAGCGGCGTGCGAGCCCCCAGCGCTGTGCTGGGACTGTAGTCACCGAGCTGCACGTGAGGGCTCAGAGCCCGTGTCCCTGTAACTGGATGTTTGTGGCCTTCCACGTACATCTCCCCACGTCCCCTGCGGCCACCAGTCTGTTCTCTGTTTCTGTGAAAGCCGCCTTTCTACACAAACGTTATTAGGTTCCACGTGTAAGGGACCATTCGGTCTTCGTCTTTCTGCGTCTGGCTGATTTCGTGTGGCGGAAGGCCCGGGTCCACCCGCGGCCTGGCAAATGGCAGCGTCTTCCTCCTTTCGTGCGGTCGGGTCATTCCGCTGTCTCGGCCGGTGTGGACGGAGTTGCAGGAACGGGGTGCACACCTATCTCTTCAAGGTCCAGGCTTCGTTTCCCTTGGATACGCGCCCCGGGGTGGGAGTGCTGCGTCGCGTGCAGTGTTTAATTCTGGGGAGAACCCGGGCTGGGACTCCGTCTTCCCAGGCCCGGCGTTCCGCTCGCATGAAGCCCGTGACCCAGCAGCTGCGCAGGTGTCTTGGACCCCGGGACGCCCTCCGGGCCCTTCTGGCCCCTCGCCACCGGGCAAGGAGGAGATTCTCTCAGCTCCCCGAGCGGTGCCAGGAGGGGTGAGCGAGGGCCGCTGGCAGCAGCCACACAGAGCGGCTACCTGTAAACCCGGGTTATGCTGGAAGGGGCGATGGCTTCCAACCCAGAGCTACCCACGCTGACGGAGGCCTTCTCTCCTTTGCAGACTAAGATTCACGGGGTTGGATTCGTAAAGATCCACGCGCCCTGGAACGTGCTGTGCAGAGAGGCCGAGTTCCTGAAGCTGAAGATGCCCACGAAGAAGGTTGGTGCTGATGCGCGGACCCCGTGGCCCACGGCCCGCGCAGGCGCCCAGCGGGAGAGCGCTACCAGCAGGGGCCCAGTGCTGAGGGCAGTGGGCTCCCGTGTCTTGGTTATGGAGGGGATCACACGGTCCTGGGGGTCTTCGGAGACCCCAGACCAAACCCACCAAGAGAGGCCTCGGGGGAGCCTGTCACAGATACGAACACGCTGAGACTTCCCGCTCTGGTTTTCCCTCCTTGCGGTGCCCTGGGTAATTCATCGGACTCCTTCTAATCATTTCCTAGCTCACTGGGATTTTTCTTTTTAATCTCTGAGCACTTCCGGCTGAGAAGCAGTCTGACAGTGTGTTCCTGAGCTCAGCGAGGCGTCCGTGTTTTCCTTCATGTGCGGGAAGGAAAGCCGGCGTGGGGGGTGGCAAAGCTGTTCTTGGGGGTCAGTGAGCCCCTGGCTCCTCAAGTCCACTGAGACCGTGTGGACTCCCTCTTTTGAAACAAAGCAAAGTCCAGAGGCAGGTTTTCTGGGATGGGTTGTGACTGCACTTTGGGGGGGCTCTCTTCAAACTCAGGGCTTGGAGTGTTGATCTGGAAACCGGGCATGGAGGGAGCACTCTGCCCCCTCCCGGAGCTGTTCCCAGGACATGCCATCTCGGCGGGGTGGGACAGTCCTGTGACCCTCTGAGAATAGACTGCAAGGGTCATGGCCCAGCAGATGACGCGGATTCCCCCCCCCTTCCCGATCTGGTCTGCAGCTCTATCACATTAACGAGACCCGTGGCCTTCTAAAGAAGATCAACTCGGTGCTCCAGAAAATCACCGACCCCATCCAGCCCAAGGTGGCGGAGCACAGACCCCAGACCACAAAGAGACTCTCCTACCCCTTCTCCCGGGAGAAGCAGCACCTGTAAGTGGGGACCCCCCCACCACGCCCGCTTGCCCTTTCCTGGAGAGCCCTGCTGTGTGGACCCTCCAGCGTGGTACCTGACATGAGACATGCAGAGTGTAGACAGTCCCCTGAGACCAGAGAAGCGCTCCGTCCCCCAGAGAAGTGGGGGTTTCAGCCCCTGAAGCACATTCTCAGAAGACCTTATAGCTCAGAAGAGGTTCAAGAATGATTTCCAGGGTCACTGCTGAGGATTTAAGGGACGAACTGTCTTGTCCTTCTGCTGCGGGACATTTAGGAAAACAGGCCCAAGTGAGGGCGTGCATGCGGCTTGGCTTAAAGCCCCAAAGCAGTGACTTGGGCATCTCCTCCCCCCTCCCACCGGCTCCGTCCCTCTGGGGACGTGTTCCAGCTAGAGGGTCTGGTTAACCAGACCTCCTGAAGCCGCCATGCTCCGGGAGGCAGGAACTGAGCCGCAGCTGGAGTCCTGAGGCCCCAGGGACGCACGATCAGCAGGGTTGCCTGGCAGGGCTGCACCTGTTCTGGAACTTTCCCTGCTACCCTGCTCCCAGGGGCCTGTGAGGCATAACACCCTGGGTTGGTGGCGGCTGCTGGCCTCTGTGGGGCCTTGCTGGGCAGAGCTGGAGTGTGGGCAGTGGTGGGAATAGAGAGGGCTTGGGCTTTGGGACCCAGAGGGACACTGGTGACAAACGGGGGCAGCGGGGGGAGCGTCTCCAGGATGCCACTGGTCTCACGGGACGTGGAGAACGGTTTCTCAGCTCAGAACTGGGGCTTCTGCTCTGGCAAATGTATTAGTCACAGGGCAGGGTCCAAGCACTGCACTCCGCTGTCATTTCTTGACCCTCCTGACCCTCCCAGGGATGAGAAATAAGATATTTTTTAAAAGTGGCCCCCAGCCCAGCTCCTCACACCAGCTGCAGGACGGGGGCTTCCAGGGCACCATCCTTCTAGGACCCCCAGTGCCCCGGCCTCCCTTGGCTCTGCCCTGGCTGGCCCCCTCGGCACCCCCTTGCCAGGCCTGGCTTACCTCCAGGCTCCATGGGGATGGGGCTCCCCTCCGCAGCTGTACCCTGAGTGCCTTGGGCAGTGGGTGACCTCTCCCAGACATCCCTCTGCCCTCAGGAAACCTTAGGAAATCTGTGGGGGCCCAGACCTCAGGACTGACCCTGTTTGTGAAGTATAGGGAGATTGTATTTAGTATTGGCAGTGTCTGATGGTGGGATGGCATGGTCCCCACTGTCTGATGGTGGGATGACACGGTCCCCACTGTCTGATGGTGGGATGACACGGTCCCCACTGTCTGATGGTGGGATGACACGGTCCCCAGTGTCTGATGGTGGGATGGCACGGTCCCCACTGTCTGATGGTGGGATGGCACGGTCCCCAGTGTCTGATGGTGGGATGGCACGGTCCCCATCCCCTGCAGCGTTGATGCAGAGACAAGGGCATCATCAGAGGGAAGCAGATCCTTCGAAGGGAGGTGTGGGTGTCCAGGCCTCCCAGAGGGAGCCGGGGGAATGACACAGACTGTTCCAAGATGCCCAGGGTCGGGGCACACCTGGCATTTAGAGGGAATTTGCCCAATGTCACAGTCACGGCTTATGGGGACCATGTGCTTTCCCAGGGCCTTGGAAACCTGGAGAGCCAACTCTGGTGAACTGTGTGTCTCTTTCTTCCCGATATTTCAACAGATTTGACCTGTCTGACAAGGATTCCTTTTTCGACAGCAAAACCCGGAGCACAATAGTAAGTATGGCTCGTGGGAATCGCTGGCTCACCAGCAAGCTGGCCCCGGGGAGAAGCGGATGATAATTTCATTTCAGCAAAACTCCTCCAGGTGGGAGCCGGCTCTAATTGCCTGTGACAGCAATAATTAGAATAATAAAACAGAGAGGCTGGGGGGGCCCCAGGGGACGCCCTTGCCCCTCCTCCTTCGCAGGAGGAGGGGAGCCAGGTGGAGCCGCAGGAGAGGGGCAGAAGGACTCCAGCCCCCTCAACACCTGTCCCGGGCCTCCCTGCCCTGGCCCTTAGTGGGGCTAGTGGGCCCCAGACCCGGAGGTTTCCACGCAGGCGGGCCTGGCAGGAGTGATGGGGCGGTGGAGACAAAGCTGTGTGGGTTGGGGCAGATTTCCGGGGCTGTGCCAGAGGAGCCAATGCAAGTTTGAAATCTGACCAGGCCAGCCTGCCCTGTTCAAGGTATTGCTTTAATGTTTATCCAGCGGCCGCCAACTTGTCCCCCGGCCAAGCTGGGCCATGCTCGGCTCAGGACCCAACTTTTATCTGCACAAGAAATTAAGCTCGCAGCCAAGCCGCTCTGCTGCTTTGCCTCCCCCGCCCAGAAAGCCCAGCCTGGAGGGGGGAGGTGCAGGACTGGGAGGGCCTGCAGCCCCTAGACCTTGAGCAGATAATTGACCCTCCCGGCCACATCCCCAGGCTGGCAGGTGGCCAGGTGTGGGGGACGGAGGTGCAGGTCGCACTGGTGAAGGGGGCTCAGCCGCTGCCCGGAAGGAGATCCGGGTCCCCCTGCCTGCTGTCCCCTGCTAGCCTCGTGAGCTGGGGAGGCACCGAGCCTGCCTCAGAACAAGAATGGTTCTGGCTCCCTGCTCAGAGGGCAGCGGGGCACCTCCACACAGGGCGGCCTGGGCGCAGCACGGTGATTTATATTACCAGCGTCACTGATTAATCTTGGCAATTACATCTCATCATAATAAATAAGAAGGAACTCGTTTATGTGGAAACAGTGGCCCGCTGGGGTGGCTTGGGGCTGACAGGTGTGCCTGGGGGGAACACCGCCCTCAGACATCGACCACTTGTGAGAACCAGTCAGTTTCACCTTTTCTTCGTCATTAGGAAATAGGAGAGAATTGGAGGAATGGCCAGCTAAGGAAGCTGAGTCACATGTCTGTCTCAACATGTATATGTGTGCCCCAGCCTTTCACAGGATCTGGGGCTGCCAAAATGCTCCCCAGGAGCACGGGGCAGGGTGCAAATTCGTGAATTCACTCTTGCTCTTGGGGAGGGGGGACATGTGAATGGAAAGCTCTGGACCCCATCTCGTTGGGAATCTGCTATAAAATAGAGTTCAGTCCATGAGCCCAAGTCACAGAAAGAATTTCTGTCCATAACTACTAACTGAACAATCCATTTTACCTCTGGGGGAGTGGGGCTCTCTCCCAGAGACCTCTAAGGCCGGTTTGTAAACTGCCAATGCTCTAGAGAAACTGGCAGTTCAGAACTTTGTCCTTGGGTGGTCAGGCCCCATGGTCCTTGAGGCCTGACCATAGCCAGCATTGGGGTGAGGTCATTCTAGGCAAAGATGGAAATCGACAGCTCTTCCTGCCTCCTTCCCCAGGCTCCTGGCATCGGAGTCACCCAGCGTGCAAGTGGGTAGGAGTCAGGATC
>NW_024424786.1:43856655-43879003 GCF_017311325.1 Ursus maritimus
GTGTTGGTCTTGGGACTCAGACTTCAGCCTGTAGGCGCTAGGGAGCCATAGAAGGTTGCAGAGCAAGGTTTAGGATGTGGTCAGATCAGTTCGAGAAAGATGATGGCTAGTGGCCAGCTGTGGGAGGGCAGGTGGGGGCAGATGTGGGCTTCCAGGTGGTCACGAATGGGGTCGTGACCACAGGTGAATGGGAGGTGGTAGTCCCAGGGGAGTCAGCAAGGTCAGGATGGGGCCCCCAGTTAGATTCGGGGGTACCGGGGAGGGGGCCGACTGCCTGAGTGGCTCGTTCACGCAGTCATTGGCAGTTACTGGTGAGAGCAAGGGAGGAGGCAATGGGTGTCTTTACAGCAGGTGCAAGGGAGCACTCCGGGACGAGAGCAGAGTGGGCGGGCAGGGCAGCCGGGGTAGCAGCTGCCCTAGAGCCGCCTAAATCTCGGGGACCAAGCGCTTCTAGCAGAAGGAACAGCAAGGGTGAAGGCCCTGGGCCTCGGGACAGGGTTTAGCGAGCGAGAGGAGCAGCCAGGAGGCCGGATTGCTGGGCCAGGGCCGGGACAGATGGGGATGCAGGAGAGCAGGGACAGGACCGGGGGCCCCTGGCAGCCGAGGGGGAGCTGAGGGCTTGGAGGGAGGATTGCTGCTCTCACTGTCATGTCTGTGGCAGAGGGCTAGTCATGTTCACCCCATCTTGCAGATGGGGAAACTAAGGCCCAGGGTGATGAGGTAGTTTGCCCAAGATGGTATGTCTGCACGTGGTGAAGCCAGGACAGAGGCCGGCAGACTCCCAAGCCTGGGCTCCTGAGGCCACCAAGTAAAATGTTTTATTAGTAAAAGGGGCGGGGCTGGGATGGTGTGGGGCCTTCCAGGGGGACTTCTGCCACCTCCTGATGCAGGGTAAATGGACTCCTAAGACTTGCCCCCACCTCGGGTTTCTAGAACATCCAGGGCTACGCCTGGGAGGGGTCCTACTGGCTGTGTCCCCATGGGTCTGAATCCCAACTCCCTTCCTAGCCGAAAGGGAGAGTGGCCTGTCCCTCGAGGGGCAGGGGACAACTCTCAACGCTGAACAGCAGGATGCGGTCGATGCCTCATGGAGGGAAGTGAGAGATGGGAGTCCTCCCATCCCGCTGACTCCTCCCTCAGAACAGCACACCCTTGGCGCTGGGGACGCGCATCCGTAGAAAGGCTTGCCGTCTGTTCTCAGAGGAGAGTGGGTGGCTGTTGCTGGTCATGCTCGACCAGTCCCTTTTCGGCCGTCGTGTGACTGTTTGTGCATGCCCTGGCTGCCTCAAGTAACTGTCCGCCCCTCCTTCTTGTCTCTGCAACAGGTCTATGAGATCCTGAAAAGAACAACGTGTACCAAGGCCAAGTACAGCATGGGTGAGGACATTGCTGGGGCCTGAGCTCAGTGCTCCCCTCCCAGCGCTAATCTTGCCTCCCATCATCTCCGTGGGAGGCAGGCAGACCGTTTGGGGGTTTTTAGAAGGTTTTGATTTAAGCCGGTGTAGCCGTTTGAGACAGAAGAGCTGTTCCAGGACCGCGGGGCCGTTTTATGGCCTGGCGCTGGAGGCACCAACGTGCCCTTCTCCAGCTTGTGCCGTTCGTGGTGGCGTCAGAGCCTCTCCCCGCAGTGGTAAATCCTGGCTGTGGGAAGCTATAGGGGCGACCAGGGCGCCATCACCCTCTGCTGACCCTCCCAGTCCAGGAGGAAGTAGTTAGGGTTCCGGCCGGGGGTGACAGCCCAAAGCAGCTCCCCGTGGCTGGGAAGCAGCCAAACATGCACCCAGCGTGGAGCGGAAGGCGCCCCACGGGGTCCCACACAGCCCCACACCGGGCCTTGCTGAAAGGCGTGTCCTCGACACACACCCCGATTCCAGAACCTGCCATGAAACCATCCCAGCTGGGCGCCTTGTGTAGGGGTTTATAGCACACCCCACCCCACAAATGCAGAATTCTCCCGACTGAAGCGTGTAGAGTCGAACCCCCACCCCCACCCCAGCATGGGTCCCTCGCCCCGCAGCTGTAGGCTGAAGTCGCCAAAACCAAACACTTCAGAGCAAAGGAATGCCTTGCACACCCTCCGGGGCCAGGGGGCAGCGCTGGCAGGCGCAGGGTCTGTGCATCCAGGACGGAGAATCCTTGCACACTTGGCTTCCTGCAGAGGGGAGAATGCCTACCAGGATGTAAGCAGAGAGTAGCAGTGTGGGGGAGTGCTGGGGGCCAGGCCCAGGACGCAGGCAGGAGAGGGTGGCCCTCAGGGTCAGGCGGGCTGCAGGTGCCCTGGCCAGTAAGGCCGATGGCCAGTCACAGGGAATCCTTCCAGGCCTGCAATCTCTGAGCCCATGTCCTAAGTCAGTGGGAATGGGTGGTCTCATTCAGGGGCCAAGAGGAGCCTGGGAAAGCTGTCAACCGTAAGCCTGGCCCACCGTAGACAGAGGGAGAGGCTTCAGAGTGGCCCAGGTCAGCAGAGGTGGGAGGAAGTGTGGCTCCTGTCCCAGACCTCAGTCTGCCTGGACGTTCCCTGTGGGGTCCCTTCCAGTGCAAACCTGCATGGTTGCCTGAAGGTTTGCAAAGAGCCCAGGGTCTGGGGGCTTCTCAGCTAGAGTTGATCCCTGCTCTGGGTCGTCCCCAGGGGCGGGCATCTCTGGCAAACCTGGTGAGAGAGCGCATAGATCAAGGGTCCTCGTCTGCACCCCCACTTCGCCTCGGTGCCTTGTCCGAAAGCCCTACTCACCTCCAAATTCACGCATTCGACTTGCAGCAAGTATGGATGGATTCTGTCACCCTCAGGGGATTTATATTTTGGGGGAAGAAATAGATAATCAGAAAAGTCAAAACATCATCTTGTGGGGGTCGGGAGGGCTGCCAGGAGGATTTAGGAACAATGATCGGAAAAGGCCTTTCTGAGAAGGGGACGTTTGAGCAGAGATCTGAAGAAAATGAGGGGTTAGACAGAGGGGTCCAGACCTGTGCAAAGGCCCTGTGGCAACACCGTGTGGAGAGTGTTCTAGGAACAGTAAGGAGCCATCAAATCTGAATCAGATCCACGTCCACTTTTATTACAGATGAATTTTCATGCATGTGGGCTTTAGCTGGATACGTCCACCTGTCTCTGGTTTGGGATTTCTAAGCATCCCTCAGGTACCCTGATCATTCCAGATCACTAACAGAGGAGATGGTCTGTTTTTAAGTGGACCTCAGGAAGACACTTACCCACCATTTCCCAGTGGCATAGTAAAGGGTGGGCCAGCTAGGCCACTGAAAAAGCTGACCCACTCACCACCTACAAAGCCTCTTTGGCCAGGCCGAGGGTTCTGTGGCCAGCAAAGGGCTCCTGGAGACTCTGGAGCAGCACTGGCCCCCAAGGGCGTGGCCAGCCCTGCCTTTCCCTCCACAGCACGGTGTCTCCTGGGGCCCGGAGCTGAAGGCACACCTTTGGGTTCTGGGAGGCGCAGGTGTGGTGACAGCGCAGGGTCTGGGGCGGCCGTCGAGGCCGTGGCCACTGCCCCACCGCCCCCCAGGCGTGCGGACTGCCATGAGCGAACGCTTTCTCCCCCAAATGCAGCTTTGGTCCTTTCAGACGTTTTCATGTAACTAATAGCCCGATGTACAAACAGGGCAAGGAGGGCAAGGAGAGGGAAGAAAGAAGGACTCTGCCCTTTTAAATAAAAGGCGAAAATGTAGTAAATACGGTAAGTGCCTCCGCCCCCCCATGGGGCCTGCAGGCCTCCCCTTTGGCTTTCCCAATCAACCTAAAATCTAATTCCAAATTGTATGTGTGTTTTCCGACACCATCAATTTTCCCACCCGTATTTTTCTCGTGATTCAGCTTTTCTAACCACTTGAAATCCATCTTTCTCGTCTGTAGGCTTGCCCTCGAGCAGGTGTGGGTAGTTGGTGAATTGCAGGTTCGGGGGTACCTCCTTCCTCCCCGGCGTCACTGTCTCTTGGGGTTTCCTCTGTGTCTTCCTAATCCTGCCGGTAGAGCATGTTTTCACCGTCTCCTAGTTGAACCCGGGGAGGAAACGCCACAAAGGTGGCCTGGCTCTGTGCCGCCAGGTGCAGGGGGCTTTGAGAAAATTCTCGGCGACTGACACGGTCCTAGGACGGCTCTGTTTGCAAAGAGAGCAGTGGGGCACATACCTGGTCTGTAATCCTCTCTGCCTTTATTTTTAAGGTATCACGAGCCTGCTGGCCAATGGCGTTTACTCGGCTGCCTACCCCCTGCACGATGTAAGTAACCTTGACAAAGGGTTCGCGCCTGCGTCATTGGAGGCCCCAAATCCCCACGGGCCACACCTCCAGGGAGCTCTAATTATCCTGCGGTCTCAGCTTCCTGCTTTGGCTCTTCTGTAAATGTCAGCTGCACGCAGGCACGCCCGGCCAGGCACTCACATCCAGGGCATCTTTTCTTGCAGAACAAGCCCACCGAGGCAGGGGCGTTTGTGGCAGGAACGCTGCCCGGACGGGGTGTGAACCTTGTAGCTGGCCAGTCCACGAAATGTTTTCCCTGCCTGGGTCTCCCCGGCCACCCCACCCCCACTCTGGCTGAGTGACTGGGGCTCTGCGTGTATCTATTTCTGCAGAGCAAGTGGCCAGCTTCCTGAACTGGATCTCCAAATCCCTCTGGTATCCCCCGACAAATATAGCCTGTGGCCACGGCCGCGCGTTGGCTCGGTCAGGGTGGAGAAGGATGAGTCTCTTCTTGCTGTTTCTATGGAAACAGGGGCTAGGGTTCATCGGGGCACGGGAATGCACTGTGGGCCCAGAGCAGTGTGGGAACCCCGGACTGTGAACCTCTGGAACGTTCCAAATGGGTGTTGCCCCAAGGACTAGGAACCACGAAGCAGGAGAGAGCAGAGAAGGGTAGGGCCGGAAGTCAGGGGACCCAGAGTCTAGTCCTGGCCACGCGCCTCCGCGGCCCCAAGTGGAGGCAGCCCCTGTCCTCTCTGCACCTCGCGACCCCATCTACAAGCGGGGAATCGTTTCCAGCGGGCATCAGAGGGAGCACAGAAGTGAGAGGGCTTCCAGTAAGACACTGGATTGGAAAAACCCAATTGCCAGAACAGCAAAGGGCCATCTCTCCAGACCTATGACTGACCTGCTACTATCCCCTCATCATTCACTGTGGGGAGCTGGGGTCCACTGACCAGGCTTTCCCACCTCTGTGCCTTCCAGAATGCTGTTCCTTCTGCCTGCATGCTCTTCCCCACCTCCTCTACCTGGCAGCTCCTCCCCCGCTCCCCAGGACAGACAAAGCATCCACACAAAGCCCTCCTTTTCCCCCTTGCCTGGCCCTGCCCCTGCACGGGTGATGTCTCCCTGCCTCCCCACCCCTACCCGCCCAGCCTCTGAGGTTCCCTGTCCCACAAAAACACCACTGTTTGGCCACCGTTCCTCGGGCATGTGTCTCATGAAAGCCTTGGCACTTGGCATTTACTGGGTGCTTGATGAATGCAGTGTTGATTTGGGGAGTGTGGAGTAAGTGGCCTTGGCCAGTGACCTGCTGCATGCTTCAAGGGCAGGGCTCAGACCTCACAGGTCCCGGCCAACGGTCCCAGCTGAAGGGCCCTCGATCACTGTCCATCACGCTTCCATCAGCAGGTGCTCACCCCACCCCACCCCACCCCCGCTGGCTCCAGGAATGCAGCGCCCCCCTAGGCCCGCTCACAGACTGCTGGGCCTTTCAGCTGGTGACCCCTGCTGAGATGTCAGGGCCCAGTTCTGGGCCTCCCTGCCTGTTTGGAGTCAGCCCTTGAAGGCTTGAAAGGGAAAGGGGAGAAATCAACATTTCTGAGCACCTGTTGAATGCAAAGAACTGTGTTGAGTAGGAGATTTTTCTTATTTAATCTGGTGCAGACGGAGCTCAGAGAGGTCTACTAATTTGCTCAGGGCCACACAGCCCCTGTAGGGGAGTGGGGCCAGAGCAGGCCCTGGTCGACACTTGGCTACTCCACCCCCCAGCTATGCCATCACCTCCTCCTTCCCTGGAGGCCACGGGCTCCCTCCTGGAACTGACGCTTTCAGGAGTCAGGCCCCCAGGGCCTGTCCTTATCTGACAGCCCGTCCAGGGAAAACCACCTGCCGCACCATCAGCTTTGAACTCACACGGCGGTGGAGAAGACCTCCGTGTGGGGTCTAGGCCCACTTTACCAACAGGGAAACTGAGTCTGCAGTTGCCCCCGCAGCTTGCCCCGGTGGCGCCCAGCCCTCCCTGCGTCCAGGTTCTTTGCCGCCAGAGGGAGGGCTTTGGGCATCTTGAGGGAATACGGCATTTTACCTGCACAAATTGTCCCCACAGTTGAAGGGCACCTACCTGTTCAGTCCCAAAGCAGACGTTCGAACACTTGGGAAGAGAAATGGCTGCAAGGTGGTCGGAGGGTGCCCCACACGCTTACATAGAAGGAGGGGAAGTCACACACCGGGCTCGGGAGCTGGGCTCTTCGCTGCTTGCCATGTGTCGCTTGCTTTATGTGGCCTCCTTTCTGGTTGGCATCTGCCCCCCTCGAGGGCCTGGACAGACAGAGTTCTGCTGGAATGGCCTGGCGGTCTCGGCCATGAGAAGACACACTGGGAAAGCTCAGAGGTGGGGCGGGGGGTGCGGGGGAAACATCAGTGACCCTGGTCTCAGCGTGCCGTCATTCCGAGACACGGGGCAGCGGGAGCGCTGACCTGGTGGTCAAGTGCTCCTGCCTGGAGGGGACAGGAGGGTCCTAGAAGGGGCCAGTGGGTGGGACAGGACCCTGCTGGACCTCCGGGGGGCTTCAAACCTTTTTCCACCCGGTGAGGCTCACTTGGCCAGGCCAGCAACCCCGGGGCCACGCGGGGCCTCTCTGTCACTGGCCCCCTGAGTCCTTGGTACCAACGGTTGGTGTACTGGGCCGACTTCCAACCCTCAGGCCCTCCTTCTCTTCCATTGGATTTAAAGACTTGGCTCCAAGTCCCAGGTCTGACCAGCTTCGCTGTCTGTCCCAGAAAAGCCAGTTTGCTTCGCTGAGCCTCAGTGTTGCCATGTGTGAAATGGGAGTGAGGGACTCACTGATCTCTGTGCACAGTGACCATAAAACGTCCTGCCCTCCAGGGGTCCTGGCAGGGCCAGACTGTGGGGCCTCCTGGCGGGTGGGACGCACGTTCACCCTGTTGAAACAATGCAGAGCCTTCCCGCTAGCCTTCCTTGGCCTGTGACTGCTCTCTGGGGTTACCTGCCTGTGTCCGCGAGCGCGGCTGGCGCTTACATTTGGAAGCATGGCAGATTTGAGCTCCTTGCAAGGTCTATCAAGTACTGACAGTTTCCCTTTTCTCCTGAACAGGGAGACTACGAAGGTGAAAACGTGGATTTCAACGACAGAAAAGTGAGTGGGTGTGGAGTGGATGGAGGGCCGCGGGCGGGACGGGGCTACGCGGTGGCCCCTGGGGCAGCAACACTCCCGCCCCATGTCTGGGGGGACTGGGCTGAACCCCGGCCCGCTGGTTTGTGCCTGTCTCTCCGCGTCTGAGAGGTGCCCGGGCTGCAGGGAACGTGTGAAGAAGAGGGTGTGTTTCTCTACCTGGGCCTTCTTCGCTGGCCCCAAAACCTGTGTCTCCCCGGGCTGATCAACCTGCCACACCCCTTGTGGACACTTGGCCTAATCCTGCATGGCTGGCTCCCGGCCTGCTGTGGCCAGCCACACAGAGAGCCACAGCCCCCTCCGCACACTGGGGAGACTCGTGGACATGGTTCAACCCAGTGTTTCTCAAACTTATTTGACCTGGAACCCTTTCTAATGGAAAAGGTATTGAGCTGGTCTTCCCAGGGTTATGCCTTTGGAGACACCGAGTGATCTGTTTATTGTTCAGTGCTCTCCTTGATCCTATGTGCCCAGACCCCCCGCATCCCCACCCCCCACTGCAGCCATTTCTCCTCTGTCCTCCTCCCTCCGGAAGGTTCTTCCCCGCCATCCCATACACAAGCCAGCGCCTGGCTTCCAGCCTCCTCCCCAAGCCCACCTTACCCCCTCCCACTTCCCGAACAAGTGAAGACTTCCTTTAGCTGGGGGAACAGTCCTCATGGACCCGTGTTTGCCCCTTAAGAGCAGATCCTTCAGAGGCGGTGGGTGGAGACTCTTCCCTGGGAACCTCACAATGGTGGCCTTGTCCCAAATCTCGGGCTGGGAACCTCTGTGTATGGAATGTTCTCCGCTCCTGCCTCCCGCCAGCCCCCCATACGTGTTTTTAAACCTTTGGTGCTGGATACAACTTGCCCGCCCGGGAATCCAGCTGAAGATGCTATCTGATTTAGCTCAAAAATGACATATTTGGTTATTTTTAGTGGAACATCTGGCATTTGTCTGAGACCCAGTGACTTGCAGAACCCCCCCCCCCAACTCCATCCTGTGAGAGAAGCACCGTCCCCTCCCCAGGCCTGCCTGGGCCAACTCTGGCCTTGGAGTCCGTCCTCCTTCATCCCTTTGTGCCCTGTGCCGCATGGCTGGTTCCTTTCCTCCACCTACAAATGCTTCCTCCTTGGGCACCAGTGACCCCCTCTCAGGCTTCATTCAGTCCTCCTGGTCACAGGCCGCTGTGACCTTCTCACCTGCCTCCCTGTGCACCAGCCACGCTGGCCGCCTCACTAACCTGAGACTAGTCAGCTGTAGTCCCCCGCTGCCAAAACGATCCCATTCACTTCCTCACTCAGGAGCTCCTTACTGGGCACCACTGGGCACCAGGCCCAGCAAACATGGTTCTAGGTTTGTCCGGACCCACCTGTTCAATCTGCCTGGATGCTGCCCACCCCCCATCCTCCCCACCCCCATTGGATTTAATGTCCCAGCTGTGAGTACCAGGCCTGGCCCATGGGGGTAGTCCTAGAGCATTGGATGGGTGGATGGATAGAGGTAGGATGGACGGGTGGGTGGATGATGGGTGGATAGATGGCTGGGTGGGTGGGTGGATAGATGGAACGGAGGGAGGGAGAGTGGGAGGAATGTCCCAGATGGGTGTTTAGGTCTTAACTTAGAGCCTTGGAGAACTTTTCATTCTCCCATGTGGCTCCATCATAAGTGACCTGGTTCTGAGTATTTTGCCTTTCCAGTGACAAATCGGTGGTTCCCCATTATTGGTCCCATCCGTAGCAGGGGAGCCCCCAGTGCCTGGCCCTGGATACCTCACAGGATGGAAAGGGGGGGCAGCCAAGCCAAGGCCCTTCTGTGCCGAGCTGGAAGAGCACCAGTAGGAATGCTTAAGCAAGAGGCCAGGGCCAAGGCTGAGCGTAGTCCAAACAGTCAGCTTTACCCCTGGGTCATAGACACTCGGGGCCCTTGGGAGCGGGAGCGTCCCTCGTCCAGGGATGTGGAGCGGGGGAGTTACTCCAGATGCGGACTGAGTTGTCTCCGTCCCCATGCTGGACTGAGAACCACAGGACCCTGACCTCTATCATTCTGTCTCTCCTTCCCTCTCTCCCTCCTTCCTTCCGTAGTTACTTACTGGGACCCTGTTACCTGCCCCAGGCCCTGTGCAAGGCTCTGGGGATAACACGGACCAGGCAAACCTGGCCCTCCTGGGCTCCATTCAGGGAGAGATGGCAAGGGGCAAGTCCATACACAGTAGTTAAGGACAGGGTTGGCACCGTCGCAGGCCCGCCCAGCCGTGTGGGCCCAGGTGGGAGGTCTGGGCAGGAGAGACGCCGGCGGGTTGAGCCAGGATCCGTCTGAGGTCCGGGGTCACAGTGACTGGAGCCGCCAGCTCCCCAGTGGCCTACCCCAGGGCCTTGACACCTCCTACCCTGCTTGCAAGGCTGAGGTGCACCCTCGGAGCCCTGCCAGCCATAACAGGGAAATCTTGAGTTTGAGTTCTCCGCTCTGCCAGCGGCAGGGTGATTGATGTTCCCTTCTTGGCAGGAGGAACGTTCCACAGAGGTAAAGCAGTTGTGCAGAGAGCCAGGGTGTACCCCCGGCTGTGCCGTGTACCCGTGAACGGTGGCCGGCCTGCCGCAGGCCGGTGTCAGTAGGCAGGCCCGGGAACACAGGGACCAGCGTGACGAGGCCATGCCTTTGAGAGGGCCTTCTGTACCCCAGCAGTCTTTGACCCCCTCCACCCGCCCCTCCTCCCTCCTCCTGCCCCCATCTCTGGTGTGCCTTGCGGTGTGCGTGTGGTCTGTACCTCCAGCTCGGGTTCGACAGAGGGGAAGAAGCCGCCCTGGTCAGCGATGGCCACTTTGCTTTTCCAGAGATGGTCTGTGCACTCATCCAAGTTTGCCGTTTGCAGAGTGAAACTGGGAGCTTTTCACTGTTGTCCACATAACCAGGCCTGCTGAGACACAGCAAGCCCCAGTCCTCTGGCTTTCATGAGGCATGAGCCCCTGGGGAATCCCCCTCGGACCCGGGAGGAAGACAGCCTCCACCAGAATAACGGAGGCCACAGGCTCAGAGGGGAGGGGTTCAGACCGGACCCCACCCAGGACTCAGGACTCAGACTCAGTGCCCAGGACGCACACTGGAGGCCCAACAGAGCCCACATCCCCGCACAGGAGCAGTGCCTTTAACTCCCACCTCTCTCCTCCGAGATGTAGGGGACCCCGTGCACCCTGCTTCCTCAGGAGGCCGCAGAGCCCCCACCCAGCAGCCAGCTTTGCTGCTAGTCCTTCAAGACGTGGGCCCTGCTGAGCACATCCCGTTGTAGCACTCACAGAAAGACGTAAAATCGAAAGACGGCTCCTCTTACAGAGATCCCAGCAGATGTGTGCATTGACTTGAGGAAACACAGCATTTGTGTTCTTCTGAGTATAATTTCTCAGAGCTGACTCCCTGGTCTGTGGGAGCAGGACCCCTCCCAGCGAGCCTTCGTGCACACTGCTAATTTTTGGATAATTACCTAATGGTCTCTGTGCGCACATGAAGCCATCAGCTCCAGACCGCGGGGAGGTGGGGGCAGGGGCATTCGTCAGTGTGGACGGTGACAGCGGAATACACAGGCCGGGGCTTAAACCACTGACGTTCATTGTCTCCCGCTTGTAGAGGCTGGAGGTCAAGGAGTCAGCTGGGTCGTCCCTGGGGAGGGCCCTCTTCCTGGCTTGCCAACGGCAGCCTTCTCACGGTGTCCTCTGTGGATATGTGCAGAAGGAAAGCACTAGCGTCTCTTTTCGTGAGGACCCCAGTCCTGGCAGGTCAACACCGCACCTGTACGACCTCATTTAACTGGAATTCTGTCTGCAAAAGCCACATCTCCTAACACAGTCCCTTTCGGATTAGGGCTTCAATGTGATGAATTCTGGGGGGACACACGCATTCAGTCCATAGCAGAGAGTGTTTGGGGTGATGATATAAAACAGGGGGTTGTCATGGGGCCAGAGTAGAGTGTGACTATGGGAGACCCTGCTCCCCTGTTTTAAATTCAGGTGTTAAGAGAAGGGAAGAGACGGGGCGCCTGGGTGGCGCAGTCGTTTAGCGTCTGCCTTCGGCTCAGGGCGTGATCCCGGTGTTCTGGGTTCGAGCCCCGCATCAGGCTCCTTGGCTGGGAGCCCGCTTCTTCCTCTCCCACTCCCCCTGTTTGTGTTCCCTCTCTCGCTGGCTGTCTCTCTGTCAAGTAAATAAATGAAATCTTAAAAAAAAAAAAAAAGAGAGAGAGAGAAGGGAAGAGGACACAAGGCAGGCCACAGGACACAGAGGAGCCCAGGGAGCCCATGGCGCAGTCTCCCGCCTGCCTCCCTCCCGTTCCCCGTCTGAAGCCGGCCCGGGTGGGCGGCCAGGCACAGGGGGTCCAGCTGTGTGACGTAGGCTTTGAGTTACGGCTGGTAAAGCATCGTTGACCCACACGGGTGGGATTTCTCTCTTAACACCACTCATCCCAACGTGGTGTCTTTCCTAGGACAGTCTCTGCGTGTTCATACAAGGCTTTCGATCCATCCAGCTCATTACCATCCCTGCCCAGAGCCTGGGGGGTGACGGGGTGTGTGTGGATTTAATTTATTTCACCAAGCTGTGTTAATCAGACAGCCCATCTCAGGAGAGAAACGCCGAGCTCTCTTTGCATCCCAGGAGAGTTTTAAACGTCTTGCCGTTTCTCTGCTCCAGAGCAGGGTGGTCTCTGTCTTTTATCAAGAATGGCACGATGTCTGACAGGGACAGCCGAGAACCCTAAGTGGAAAAGTCTCACAGGGTTGGCCCAATTTAGATCAATTCTGGATCAGATCATGAAGCGTGAGGCTTCCGTAATGATTCTAGAAGCTTCTGTCCCTTCTAGCCTGTTCTTGCTCCCGGGCCAGCTCAGCTCCCATTGCCGGTGGGTTCTTTGAGACCCTTACCGGAGCTGAAAGCTTCATGTGGGTCTCCCCTGCCAGGACGGGAGCCCCGGGGCTCGGGGCTGTGTCCGCCATGCTCAGCTCTGAGAGCCCAGTACCCAGCACAGTAGCAGGCACATGGCCGGCTCTCAGGAAGCATTTGTTGAATGAATGAATGAATGATGTTGCTGTGAGCCAAGTCCATCAGCTCTGGGAAGCAAAGCTCCATTTTCACAAGCCCTCCCCTCTTGTTCTCCCCCAGCTTCTGTACCAAGAGTGGGCGAGCTACAGGGTCTTCTATAAGTACCAGCCCATCGACCTGGTCAGGTAAGAGGGGACGCCAGGTAAGAAGGAGCGGGCCTGGCTGCTCAGAGGCTGTGGGAGGCGAGTCCCGGGTTGGATGTCAGTTGGTTTGGACCGCACTGAATATTCAGCACCTGGAAACCCATATGAACTTGAGGAGCTTGGGAAGGAGGCCCCAGGTCGCCCACAGCCCCGCGGATTTACCGCAGGATGGGCCCTTCCTGTCATGTTCACCCTCTTCTCCTGAATCCCCAGCCCAGCTCGACCCTGCTGTGTAGCTGGTGGGGCTCCTTGCACGACTGGGTTGAGGGGAAGGAGAACGCTGTCCTCTCTCCCAGGGCGGGAAGGCGAGCAGATGTGTGTCCTGTGGGGACTTGCAGACCAGAGTCCAGCCCATGAAAATTATTAAGCCCCTGAAGGCGTCAGAGACGCTGAATGTGAGGAGGGTTGGTTCTCTCGGTGCCTGCAGGCCAGAGTTCATTCCAGCTCTTACGCCGAGTGGGGCTCAGGACGGGGTGATGACGTCCCAGGCAGCCCGCCACACGCCCCCCGGCCTGGGTGTCACAAACGGAATGGCCCACCTTCCCTGCCCCTGATGGCCCAGAGCCCCCGCCCACTCCCTAGCCCTGCTCGGGGGAACCCGGGGCCCGGTTCGAGCTGCTCCTTGCGGGCAGGGAGGCGCCGAGCGCCCCACACGCGAGTGCAGCAAGCATAAGCTCACCTCTGTTCGGCTCTGCCCTGCGGTGCAGGAAGTACTTCGGGGAGAAGATCGGCCTGTACTTCGCCTGGCTGGGCGTGTACACCCAGATGCTCATCCCCGCGTCCGTGGTCGGCGTCATCGTGTTCCTGTACGGATGTGCCACCGTCGATGAGAACATCCCCAGGTAGGCGGGCAGCCCCTCCCTGCCCACGCCCTCTGCTCACGGAGGAGCCGCGTTCCTCCCAAGGCTGTGGCCCCGGCAGGTCCTTGAACCCGCAGGCCCCGGGGGCGGAGGGGGCATGGGGGGGAGGCGGGGAGCACCGTCCAAGAGTGTGGGCGGCCTTTCGGAGCACAGACGGCCCAGGAGACACTCTTGTTCAGAGGAAGTCGTAAAACAAGCATCCAGCTCCTTTCTCTTCTTGGAAGGTTTTCTGCCCTCTTTTTTATTAAAAGAGTTTTTAGTCCTCCGGTGACAAGAAGATTCGCTGCTTCCTAGTGAGCTCGGGAGATGAGACAAAGGGCCCTGGTGAGGTCTCATGCATGGACTCGGGCTGCCGGGTCCCTTTCTCGCTCCGGCTTCCCCTGTCCCCGTGGCCCTGGGTGCTTTTGCAGGGACAGAGCTGACGCTCGTGCCGCTGTTCCCCGAGGGTTACATCAGGCATGGGGAGCTCTTGGAAGAAGGCCGGGGGCCCCGAGACAGCCTGGCCTCGTGCTGGGGTGTGGTTCTCCCAAAATGGCAGCCAGAACATGAGTCAAGCAATGGAATCCAGAGGCCGCCGTCCTCGGTGTGCACGGGAGTGTCCTGTCTCTCCCCGCCGCGTGCCAGAGCCGTGGCCCTGAGCCCGAGGTGACTGTGCTGCGTGTTCCCCGCCCGGTCAGGGACGCTGCTGCCAGGCCCACCGGCCCTGCCGCCCACCAGCGTGCGGGCTCTTGTGGAAGTTCGAGGACATCAGTTATATTTCTTACGACTCAGCCTCGTGTCTCCAAAGCAGAGCCATGGCTTGGAAAATTCATCTGTAGTTCAAACGAGTCGCACCTGGCCCAGAGCCTGGCTCGTCACAGCTTTGCAGCACAGAAAAGCCGGATCCGGCAAATTTTTGTGTAAATGATACTTCGATGCATGAGTAACATGTAAAATATTTCCACCCCCCCGGGATCAAAACGTTAAAGGAATCTGGCTTACGTCCCCTCCAGGACTATTTTGGGCACAGACAGACCAGAGGAAGCTTGTCCCTTTGTGGGCGAACGTGACATGAGGCCATTGTGCTTGGGTCCGACGGTGGCCATCGGGGTAGCCCAGGTGTGATGTAGATTTAGCTCTAAAGCCCGAAAGGACGTGGGAAGTGGCAGGGCCCCCCGGGGGCTTCACCTCCCCCTCCCCCCCGGGGCAGCGCAGCCAGCAGAGTCTCAGCTGGGAGGCTCTGGCCCGGGCACGCCTGCACAACCAGGGTGCCGAGGTCCCCGAGGCCAGGCCAGGGCCGCCTCCTGACACACAGCCAGGGATGCGAACCACATTCACGGCGGATTCTGGACGCCCATCCAACCTTGGCCTCGGGCTCTGCCCGGTTGGTGCCTTGGGCGAAGCAGGAGGTGTGTGTCCCCCTTGGAGTCCGATCTACCCATGTTTGTAAGGAAGTCGGTGGCCCTGCCCCTCGAGGTGCCGGCTGCCACCCCTACCTGGCCCATCCCCTCCAAAGAACAGACCTTCCCGTTCCTTGTCTTTATTTTGGCTGTGGGTGATGAAGGGCGAGGTGGAGGGTTTAGAACCAGTAGAAAAAGGCTTTTTGTCTGGCCTTGTTTATGCCAACGGGGAGGAGGGCTGGGCAGCAGGCCATCCCCGGCAGGCAGAGCTGCACGGCCTGGCCCCTGCCCCCCGCAGGGCTCTGGGCCCCCCCACCCTCCGGCCAGGTCACCGGGGCCCCAGGCAGCACAGTGACCACAGGGGCCTTTAGCCCCTGCCACCCAGGATGGGCCCTCAGAAGAGAGGGAGCTCAGCGAGGGGCGGGAAATGGACCCCTCCCAGCAGCTGTCTCTGCTTGGTTACTGCCAGGGTAATAACGGTGAGCACCACTGCTCAGGGGCTTCATGGGTTTTCCCCAGTTTCCCCAATGTCCCAACAGCCCAGCAGCATGGGCGCTCTTCATTCCCAGTGCCCCCATTCTACAGATGGGGCAACTGAGGCCCAAGGAGTTTGAGTCACCTGTCCCAGGCCACCCAGATTACAAATGGTAGGGCCGAGCCCTAAAGCCAGAGCTGGCTGGCTCTGGGGTCCATGCAGCCCCACTGCCCGTGTGTGCCTGCCCCTCTCCCACCCATATGCACACACACACACACACACACACACGCGCGCATGTGCACTCACTTCCCCAGGTGCTCCGGGGTAGCAGCCTCCTTGCCACGATCATCTTTCCACCTCTGTGCCTGGCACACAGGGTTTTCATGGTGTAACTGGGAAGAGAAGAGAGAGCTGGAATGCCCACTGGGCTGGCACATGGGGGGTCCCCGAGCGCCTTTCAGCAGGTGTCCTGCTGTGGGCCGGCTATGGTTGTATGCATAAGTTCAGTGTATCCAGAAATAAGAAACAAAAACACCCCCCTCCCTACTTTAGCCCCTGGGAATGAGCACTCCTGCCTGGTGTCTATTCAGAGCTCAGTGTCTTGTCCAAGTTAGCAGGGAGGGGAAAGTTCAGGGCAGGCCAGAGCTGGGGCACCTTACTCTGGCCCCTCTCCTCGTCTCCCAGAAGGAGAAACTGAGTCTGAGGCTGAAGGGCCTGGCCAGGGGCACAGAGGGCAGGAAGAGCCAAAGGAGGACCCAGGAGCGGTAGGTGAGAGCCCCGTCTCTGGGCAGAATGCAAGAGCCTTGAAGGCCTTGGGCTTTACAGTTAGAGACCAGGGCCCAATCCCCACTCTGCTGTGTGACCTTCAGCATCTTACTTGCCCTCTCTGGGCTTACTTCTTCATCAATAAAGGTGGGATTATAATAGTCCCCAAAGCTGGTCTGGGCCAGGTGGATGCCCTTGCAGTCTCCAGCTCACACAACTGATGGCCTTTGAACATTGGCGTCTCTCAGTATTAGCAGGAGAGAGCCTGAGTGCCAGGGTGCCGGTGGAGGGTGAAAGCCGCTGGGCTTCGGCAGCTCCGCTCCAGCCCCTCCGTAGCAGCTGGACTCCAGCCCCAGACTTCACGTCTGCCCAGCAGGGTAGGACCCTGTGTGGAACAGGACCCACTATCCCGACCAAGCACCCCTCGGCTGCCGAGCGAGTCCTGCATGGTGGATGTCCCCCACCCCGGGCTGCCTGTCAATGTGTTCCTTCCAGCCCAGCTGCCTGTCTCCCCTGTGCATCCAGAACCCCCTGAGGCAGATAGCTGGGCTGCGCCCAAGTCCAGCTGCCCCACAGCATCCCCACCGGGACAACTGAGCCTGCATGTGCCACGCCTGGGACGGGCAAAGGCGCACGGGTTACAGCATTCTGGTGGCTTCACCTGTTCCTCTCACTGTCTTCTGGGGCCTTATAACGTGAACACCCGGGCAGCACCCAGCCGGCAAAGGAAGCTGGCTGCCGACTTTCTGCTTCTGCGAGGCAGCTCCCATATAGCCTGTGGGTCCTGCCGCCTCAGGACCCCCCTGAGACGTGAGCACTCACGTGCCCATCTCCGGCCACGCAGCAAGTCTGGACCGGCCCACACCCAGGGTCGGCTGCAGAAATTGCGGGCCTTGTACAAAATGAAAACGCAGGAGCCTTGTTCACATTCATGGAGAATTTTGAGGCGGTAACAGAGAGGCATGAAATCAAGCCAAGGCCCTTCTGAGCACAGGCTCCCCGGGACCGCACGTGTCACCCGTGTCTGAGGCCGGCCTTGGAGCGCGCGAGGGACGCGGGCGCTGGCTGCAGCCGGCTGGCGGGCCTTACCGGGGTCACCCCGCCGACCCCCGGCTGGCTCCAGCACCTTCTCCCACCCCAGCGTGGCTCCCGGCGCAGGGTTCCTCCGCGTGCTGGCCGCGGGGACTTACGGCCCCTTCCTGTCTTCCAGCATGGAGATGTGTGACCAGAAATACAACATCACCATGTGCCCGCTGTGCGACAAGACCTGTAGCTACTGGAAGATGAGCTCAGCCTGTGCCACGGCCCGGGCCAGCCACCTCTTCGACAACCCCGCCACCGTCTTCTTCTCAGTCTTCATGGCCCTCTGGGGTGAGCAGAGCCCGGCCGCCCTGGGTCTGTGGGGCAGGGGCAACTTCGGCGCAGTCCCCACGTGTCCTTCCTTCCTCCCTGAGATGTTGCACAGCATTTGCCAGGAGCGAGCATGGGAGGGAGGGTCGGGGGAGATGATGGCCCGCTGCGTCCGCAGGTGAGGGGGATCTGTGCTGCATCCTGGATGCAGACTGGTTCTTCTGACCCACGCCTTATGAAAGGGGAGGAGGGTGCTTTGCTCTTAGAAATGGGCCCTGTTTCCTGGGACCAGGTCCTCGCAGCCCCCCTGCAGGCTCTGCGTGCCCACTTTACGGGGAGGGACGCCAAGGCCCAGAGACAGTTGACGTGAGTTTCCTGGGGTCACTCAGCTCCTGAGGGTCCGAGGCGAGGATGGAACATGCGGTTTCCAGAACCTGAGCCCTTAACGCCACCGCAACCCCAAGTCCAAGGCACGTAGCTTGTCCTTCAGGATGCTTCCCTACTCTGGTACCTGACTCAGATGTGGGGGGTGTGGGAGGTGGGTGAGTGGTGGCCAGGTGCATTTCTGCAGATGTTTCTGGATTAGCAAACTGGCCTGTTCCCTCCTCCGTGGCCCTGTGTTGCCATTTGCCAGGGGAGGATTCGGGTAGGAGATGGAGCTGGACGCAGAGAGGGCACAGGATCTAAGGGTTAGGATGCCTGTGGGAGGAAGTCAGGGCGGACTTCCTGGAAGAGGTGTGAGTCCCTCGAGCGGAGTTCTGAAGATGTCAAGGGCAGAGGCACTGAGCATTTGCGGTGCGGGGACTCGGTGTAGAAACAGAGGGGCCTGGGAGTAGCCCTGCTGGCATGTCCAGAGCCTCACATTGCTGCTAAGGACCACCCCCCCCACCCCCCCCCCCCCCCCCCCCCCCGGTTCTGCACACACAGCATCGACCCAGTGGGGGCAGTGGTGGGCTGAGAAGCTGCTCGGTTTGCAGATGGGGACGGAGGCTGCCCCCGGCCAGCGGCCAGCGAGGTGTGCGGCTCTCACCTGTCAGTGTGATCTAGACAGGTGAGCATCCGGGCACGGAGAATTTGGTTCTAGCACTCCGTTGCTGAGTGGAATGGGCTGTCAACGACACTCCAGAACTCTCGACTGGGGAGGATTTTTCAGAATCTCCAAATCATCGAAGTCGGGACCCGGGCTTCCCAACTCGGCAGCTGCTCTGGGGAGGCTGGAGGCTCAGGGAGGTCTGTCGTCCCAGGAAAGAAAGGACCACAGGGGCAGAACCAGCTTCCATGGCAGGAGAGGGCTGATGCCGGGATCTTCACCGGGCCTGAGCCGGCCCTGCATATCCTGGCAGCCTCCCTCCCTGCCCGAGACGGTCTGTTCAGACCGAGGTGGTGTTTGAGAGAACTGTCAGCGAGGGGAGGGAGCGACAGGCAGCCCGGGGGCTGAGGTTGCTGCCTGGCCCGGTCTCCCTGGAGCATGGGGCTCAGGGTGAGCTGAACCTCTGTGGTTTGGAGTCAGGGAGTGCAGAGGAGCTGAGAGGTGTCTCGGGAGGCCCAGGAGGGGTGAGGAAGGCTGAGCAGCGGGGCTGGTTCCTCGGTCACATTTCCACACTCATTGGAAACCGAGTGGGGGGCACCAGGCAGCGGCTGCCAGCTCTGGGGTGGGGACTGGTGAGGATGCAAGCCGGGACGTCTCCCCTGAGATGCTGTGCGCCCACCACCCTCCAACCTAGACAGCAGCTTGGTGTCCTTAGCAGGAGCCCCTGCCCAGGGGTCTCCTGCCCCGAGACCTCGTGCCCTGGGCCTGGCGCCGCAGCCCCCCACCTCTGCCAGCTTGGGTGGGGGGTGGATCTCCACAAGCGCCATCCAGTGGGTCCCTGGCCAGCGCCACTGGCCCCTTCAGGGTCCCTGGGCCCGTGTGGCTGCCAAGCCAGGGCCCACCGGTGGTCTATAGCGTGACCCGTGAGCAAGGGTGACCTGGGGGTGTTGAACCCCTGAGCTGCTAGACGGTTCAGTGCCCCATGACTGTCAGCCTGGGCCTCCCAGTGGGTATTTATACCCTCGGGACTCAGGCTCCAGCTCTGCCACCGCACCCCGTCATCCCTGGAAATCTCAGCCTCCTCGTCGGTGAAGCGGATGGCAAGGGTCCGAGGTGCTGGCTTCAGAGCCTCAGCCCAGGCCAAGCGTGTAGCTGAGTCAGTAGGGGTCCTGCACTGTTGTCACACCCACTGGTGGCACTGCCTACCACGTGGGGCGGAATGAGAAGTAAAGACGTATGTGACGGCGCCTGGCCGGGAGGGGGGCGGGCTGGCCGTGGGGGGGGGGGGCAGTGATCAGTCAGTTTTACAAAGGGCCTGTGCTTGGGGAAGCCCGAGAGGCAAACTGACGAATCCACTGCCCTTGGAAGCTTACAATCCAGGATTCAAGCAAGAGCCGCATGTGCAAAGGCCCGGTGGCAGGGGTGCAGGGCCTGGTGAAGGAGTCTGCCAGAGGCAGGGAGGAGGTGGGAAGGGTGCAGGGGATCTCAGAGACCCAGCAAAGGCCTGCTGTTAAGAACTCAGTGTTCTCATCCAGAGGAATCAGAAGCCAGTGCAGTCAGGCTGCTGTATCAGATGTGTTTTTGTGTCTCATCCTTGAGTCGGAGACAGCAGATGTAAGAGGCAGCTCGGGAGAAAGTGGAGGGAGGGCTGACTCAGCTTGGATGGGGACAGTGGCCAGGGGGCTCTCACTCGAGACCAAAGTGAGCTCCACGGCAGGTGCTTGGGCCAATGGTGAGAAACCCTGTTATCCCGAGGGGGGCGCAGGGCAGCCAGACGGGGAAGGGGGCCGGTGGGAAGGGCCAGAGCAGCAGTCAGAAGACCTTGTCACCTCCCTCCCTAGCCCCAGGCTCCCCGATTTTGTCCCATTCAGTCCCACTTTCCCCACGGGAAGCTCTAAGAGGAACTCAGCCCCCAGACTTCAGGTGACTGTTCTTCTAAACAAAGGGCTCAGGCCAAGAAAGGACATTTTGATCCTTGCAAGGGACTCGGCGCCTTGTGCCTGCTCTCGCGCGGCCATTCCCAGGGTTGAGAAGAGCTGGCGGGCGTGGCTGAGCCGGCTTTTAGTGAAGCCCAGGGAGGGCCGGTACAGTTACAGCCCGTGCCCTACTGTGAACAGGGGGTCTCGATCTCCGGGGCTCTGCCCGTCCTGCGTGACCTCAGGGTGGGGAGGAAGCAGGCCCACTGTGTCCCCGGCACACACATCCTCTGCAGCCAGCTCTCCGAACAGAACGTAGTTCATAGGTGCGGGCCCTGTCTCCTCGGAGGCACTGCTCAGGGCCCACTTTCTCCCGCCCGGTGAGAGAAGCCGGCAGCGGCCAGAACTCAGCGCAGAGCCGTCTTGGGCTGTAATTACCGCGTCTCTGGCTGAAAGCTATCAGTGGCGAGTCCTCGGCGCCAGGCGCCGGGCGCGGCTCTTGCTCCACAGCCCTGAGAGCTCCGTTGGCTTCTGGCCATCGCAAGTGTTGTCTTATAAGTACTAGCACCTTCACTGTCCCCTCCAGGAACGAGCGTGGGGCGCTGCGCCTCCTTCTCGGGCCGTCACCCCAGAGTGGATGCAGTCCATGCCCGAGTTGGAGAGGGGCAGGTCTGTCAACCCCCCAGCCATCAGGAGGAGGCCGGCCAGTCTTGTCCCTCGCCCACGGGGCTCGGAATGGCCCCGAGTGCCTGCAGCTTGTCCATACTCGGATAATCGAGAGTATCCAGGATTGTCCATCCACCCTGGCTCCCAGGAGCTCCTGCCCAGACCCAGCCCAGCCCTGCCCTCCCTCCCAAGTGGCGGTGGCTCTGGGCTCGTCTGTCCCACTTGTCAGAGCAAACAGTCTGGGCCTAAAAGTTTAAAACCCAATGGTCTCCCCGTGGTTCTCACACTGGGTTTCCCACCAGACAGGACAGTTACCCCAGGATGAGGGTGCAGCGAGGGAGGTGCCTGGACACAGTGCCCTCACTGGAGCCCTCTCTTGGGGGCCCACCCCACGCTTGCCCACCCCTGAGCCAGTCCGCAGGTTTGGTGCTGTGCACGCCTCCCCCGCCTCACCCAGTCCTGGCTTAGCTTTCAAACAGCAGCAGCCCTTTTACTGATTTCTACATGTGGGGGCTCATCTGTGGGATTTGGGGAACACGGGAGTTCTGCTGAGAAGGTTTCAAACCTCTTTCCTCCAGCGAGGACCGGGGAGCCGGGAGAGGGAGTGTTAGTGGCATCAGCGCGCACATACTGGCAAAGACAGGTGCTTGGGAGCCGTGGACTGTGCTAGATCTGCCTTGCGAGGTGCGGCCGCAGAGCGAGGAGGCAGCCCCTGCGTTCCAGGACGTCTGCTCAGAGTGGGGGACAGATGCAGGCAGAAATAAGCATAGCCTCACGATAAACGCCGTTACGTCTCTCGGTGGGCAAAGGCGGTCTTCTAAACAAGGCTGTGAATGAAATTGTAAGTCATCATCTCAGCACGGGGCGAGATTTCCAGCAGCGAGCGCTGTGTAGGGCTAGGCTGTGCCAGCCAGGGAGGTGGTGAGCACCCCGCTCCGGGAGGCACTCAAGCTACGTTGGAGGATCCCTTGCTGTGGCTGCTGCAAGCATGGGGAGGTGGTAGTTCTGTGTGGTTCCACGGCCGGCCCTCACCTTTCTGGACCCACTGGGAAGTACCTCTGAGCGTCTGCTGCCCTCTGCTCCTCATTCTCAGCCTCCCTGGCCTTCCTCAAGACCTCAGCACTGGTCAGCTGTCCCCTACCCCCCAGCCCCTCCGGTCTGGGCCCAGGAGGCTCCAAGCGGAAGCTGGAATGCCTCTGGCTGGGCACACAGCCTCCTGGGTCCCTGTTCCGAGCTGGGAAGTTTCACTGGCAGCGCACTCGAGCCCCCAGTGGAGCTCAGCTTGCACAGGCCGCCGGCTTGACGCCCGGGT
>NW_024424786.1:43879008-43980734 GCF_017311325.1 Ursus maritimus
GCCGGTACTCAGCTGGGTGGGCGCCGTGCCAGGATGGACGGATACAGGGAAGCAGTTCGCGTCACTGCCAGGTCCTGGGCTGGACTCCGGGTCAGACCTCTTAGCTTGTCACCTAGCAGCTGTGCGACCTCAGGCAAGTGGCTTCTGCTCTCTGGGCCCCAGGTACCCCATTTGTAAAATGGGTGTAATCATGCAAGCCGCCTGGGCCGGTGTCGGGAGCCTCGAAGGCATCGTTCCTGGTGCTGGCTGTGTTAGCTGTTCTGTCGGTTTGGTGAGCGCTTGCTTATTGGAAACGTGAGGACAGCCTGGACCGTAGGAGGCCGCGGCTCAAATATAGCCCTGTGCTGGGGGGCCTCTGTCGGTTATGTCCTTTCACTGCCTCCGGAGGAGAAGACCCGCTTCTGTTAGCCGGGCCCTGTGCTCTGCTGGGCACCATGCCGAGCATGGTAGGTGCGGTGACTCGTTACTGCCCCCGGTGACCATGGGAGCTGGATGGCTTTATTGCCCCATTTGACAGATGAGCAAATCGAGGGAACTTTCCCAAGCTCACACCAGAAATGAGAGGCAGAGACAAGACTTGAGTCTGAGCATTCTGGTTCCCCAGGCCCCGAACTCGGCCGCTCATTTCTCCTTCCTCGGCCTACATGGTGAACCCGCTCTCGCTGACATGCCTGCTCGATGGGCCTTTCTAACTCCTGAAAGGATGATCTCAGATTTATCCTCACCTGGACGGCTTCCCAGCTGTCCCCAGACATGCCTCCCTCCCCTCCGAACCCTGGGCCGGAGCCCTGCCTAGGTGACCTCAGTGACATCCCAATAGCCCTGGAGGGAGGGTCGGATGTTACTCTCCGAAGAGGACACTGCAGCACAGAGAGGGTGTGGTTTGCTGGAGATCACACAGCTACCGGATCTGTAACAGACCCAACAGATCCTGCCCTGGCCCGTCGCCTTCCCAGATCTACACTAGCACTCTGGTCACCTCTCTCCCTGCAGACGTGTTCCCAGCTCCGTTCTGCGCCCTCCTGGGGGAGCAGAGGGTTTCCCGGAGCCGGTCGTGAGGGGCAGGCAGGCAGGGACGCCGCTCAGCCGGCCGGTACCGCAGGGACCTCGTCAAATGCTGTGCACCTACTCAGGGAAGCCCGTGCGCTGGGTTCCTGCTTTATTGAGCACCTGCTGTGTGCAGAGCAGCGCCACTTCTTAGCCTCAAAGGTGCTGTCCAGCCCTTACCAGCACCCCGTCCTTGAGAGACGAACGCGATTCCATCCCCCCACGATGTAGGAAAAGGGGCAGATCTGTGCCTCCGCTGGTTACCCCCCGCCCCCCCACACCTCCTCCAGCTTCACTTCCACCCCGGGAGACAACAATGCACCTGTCTGTCAAGTGCGAGTTCAGTCCACATGCTCTCATTTGGAGGAAAAAAATAACAAAAAAGCCAATCCGCTCCCGTGAAGCACTTCCTTTAGGAAAAAAGGAGCGTATTATAAATCAAGACAGAAGCAACAGGAAAGGGCCTGCAGGGCTTGGGAGGTGGCTGCACGGCCCATCCCCTGCCGGCGGGGGGAAGGAGAGGGAGACGCCCCCTCGGTCCCCGGTCCCTGCGGCTGCACGATCGCTGACAAGCATAATTAGCAGAGACCTCGCGGTCGGTCTCCTTTCAATCCCTTGTTCAGTGATTTGTTCATTGCCCTCCAGGGGGTCATTTTCCCCCGGTACGTCTTCTTTCCTGTGTCCTTTCTTCTCCTGTCCTCCAGCTGCTAACGTCTTTGCTGGCACAGTGACAGGGCCCCGGACGTGCCGCGGCCTGCAGCGGGAGTGGGCAGGGTCCCCGCCCGCTGCTCCAGCCTCGTGTCCGCTCCCCAGTGGGGTCCGCCAGCCCGGGCACTGACACGCTGGTCCCGGAGACGCCAGCTCGCTGCCACCCCATTGTATGACATTTCAAAGCCTCGAATAAGGTGTCACACAAAGCAACTTTGAGCCCCATTTAGCTCTTTGCTGGGATCAATTTTCTGAAATTATGGCATAATAATGGGGTTTTAACAGCTTGTCAGTTCCGTGCAGAACAAAGGAGCTTGTTTGATTGAGCCCGGCTGCAAGAAGCTACAGGAAGGTGGGTCGGACCTTAAGGAGATGGCGGAGCTGTGGCCGAGCCCCCTCCCGGTGCCGTGCCCAGCTGAGCACCCCGAGCCAGCTGGGCGTGTAGCGAGACCTGGTCTGGGGTTCTTGCTGGAACTCAACGGCCGGCGGCGGCTCGTGAGTGAACTCTTGTTCGGAGGGTACATAAGGAGGGTGCCTGGTGACCCAGTGAGGCTTTGGTGCCTGAGCCCCGTCTCTTCTGAGAGCCCCCGCCGGTCCTGCAGCTCCCGGGGGAGACATCTCTGGTTCCCCCCTTGGAGGAGGAGGAGATGTGTGCGGCAAGCAGACTTGGGGTGTTGGGAGCCAGAGGTTCGAAGTTGGTCTCTCCCCCCCGGGGGTGGCATGTCAAGGAGGACACACCCCTGGGCTGGAGGAGTGAGAGCAGCTGAGCCTTGCCTGCCCCCAGGGCTCCAGGGTGGGGAGCGGGTGGCAGAGGGGAGACAAGACAAGAGGCGGATGGAGGAAAGTAGGACAGACGATAGACAGGTCAGTGCTTCCAGACCCTGGTGTGCGGCCCGCCGGGCTTGTTGGGGATGCAAGTTCTGTGGTGCCCAGGAATTCGAACGTTGGCCGGCTCCCATTCCGCCTGCCCCCGGCCCTTGGCAACCCCCAGTCGGCTTCCTGTCTCAGTGCATTTACCAGGAAACATTCTGGGAGTTCCACATCAATGGAACCACACCGCATGTGGCCCTTTATCCTACAGTCAGCCTCTTAACCAGACTCAGGGAGAGCCCTCCACGGCGGCCAGGTCCGAGGAATGCGCCTCCATGGGGCCCCCACGCGTTACTGCAGGTTGACCCATGGAGCACCCCGAGCGGGACGTCAAGCCGCCTGTGTAGATGGGGAGCCGGGGGCTGCAGGGGCACGGTGGTCACGTGCCCGAGTTCACACCTGGCTGTGATCCAGGGTAGACCCAGAGTCCTGCGCTCACCTGCCTCCTCTGGGCCGCCCTACAAGCACGTGTTTGTCTAACATTGTGTCGTTGAGACAGATGTTTGAGGAAAGAATTACAGCCCCACCGCCTGCTTCCGCCCTGGCCCGGCCTTCCTTGTGTCTGTCTATGTGCTCTGCTGCCCTCTGGGCTCCGGACTCGGGGGCCCTGGCCTTGTGTCTGGGGCGCCCTTGTGCGGTCCTCAAGGCCGTTTCTTCTGGATGCTGACCAGGCTCAGCACGCAGCTTGCCCTCAGGCGGGGGGAAAGCACCACCCTGTGCCGGGCAGTCTTGGCACCGGACGTCCTGGGTCCAGGTTTCTGCCACTTGTTAGCTGGTCACCTGATTGCTCAGAGCATCTGTAGAAAGGAGGGCATTGTCCCTGCAAGGAGGCCCTGAGGGTGGGGAGGGGGGGGGCCTGCAGAAGCAGCACGCCGGCAGGACCGCCAAGGGAAGCGAGGGAACCCGGCAGCACCCACCGCCGTCCACGTGGTTGGTACGGGGGTGCGGGCGCAGGGGCGCAGCTGCGAAGGACGGACGCCCGAGCTTCCTCCGGCCTTTACCCAGCCCCGTTGCTCACGATGCCCTTTGAGCTGAGACGCCGGGCCTGCCCTGGGCTCCGCATCAGCCTTCGCATGCGCGCTCCTGCTGGCCAAGCCTGAGCCCCAGGACCGCCCCCTTTGCTCCAGAGCAGGCGTGCACACTGGGTGCCGCGGCATCCGGCGGCGGGCGTGGGGGGGTGTGCGGCCGAGCAGAGAAGGCGGACCTGAAGTGTGACACACAGGTGGTCTCTCCTCCGCTCCAGCCTTCCGGCACCAATGCTTCGCATTTCCAAAGAAGCAGAATATTCGTTATTCTACATAACACGTCTGTGTTTCTTAAACATTATCAAGCCAACGAGGCTTGACTCTGTACCATCTCCACTCCTGGCCCCAGGCTCCAGGCTTGGTTTTTGTCCACAGATACCTCTGGGAGAGGGTCCTCGTATCTGTCTTAAGATTCATAGCACACATTCTAAGCAAGAGTGCCTGGCATCAAAGAGCAGCTGCCCAGCTGTGCGACCTTGGGCAAAGCAGTCAAACTCTCTGTGCCTTCCTTTCCTCGTCCATAAAATGGCAGTACAGGTTTGTTCTAATAATCAGACGACTTAGTATGACTAAGACCATCAAGTGTCCACACGGAGGGCCCGTCAGTGCAGCGGTTAAGTGTAGACTCTGGGGCCAAATAGAATTTGGTTCAGATCCCAGTCCTGCTCTTAACCTGCAGTTGACCTTGAGTGTGGCATTTAACCCTCTGAGTCTCTGGGGTCGCTTGTAAATCCGTGAACAGAAATGATCCCCCTGCATAGCGTCGTGGTGAGGGTTGGGTTACCCGCGTCGGTGAATCCCGAGCATGGAGCGTGGTCGGGGGCAAGCCCTCATTACAGGGTAGCTGTGTTAGCATGCCGCGGGGGCGGGGGGGGGCACAGGTGGCCAGGGAGGTGGAGGTGGGGATGGGCCAGCCGGGGAATGGCGAGGACGCGGGAGGCCAGGACAGGGCAGGTAAACAGGCCAACTCCTGGGTGTGTGCGGTCAGCCCTCCCACACATTCCTGCTCTGGCTCAGCCCAGGACTGAGAGGAGGTGCTGCCCCGGCCGGCAAGGCCCAGGATGGAGAGAAGGCACGAGGTGCCTTCCAGAACAGGGCTCGGTGTGCAGCAGGCCGGACCTCCCCCACTGCGGTGGCCGGAGGACACGTGGGAAGAGGCGGAGGAAACCCCCTTGTGTCCTGCTCCTTGGGAAGTGGTGCGGCCGCAGACGGGCCTGCTCTCACGGCGGGTGTCTGGCTCCCGCTGCCGTGCTGCCCACGGTGCTGCCGCTCGGTGTCTGTCTGCCGAGTGCGCGTTTGTATCACAGGCAGCTGCCTCCACTGCTCCCTTGCTTTCCCGTTTCCCAGTAGGTTCTGCCAACCGGAAGGCCGGTGGGAGGGCAGAGGGCAGCCGAGGGGAGGGACAGGGTACTTCCCACCTCCCCCTGCTTCCGGGCCTCTCTGGAGGAGCCTTCGCCGTGCCCGCAGCTCTGACCCCTGCAGGCAGGCCCTCCCTCCGTGCTGCTGGCTGGTCCGGGCTCCAGCGTGTCCGTGTCCCAGCACCCTGCTCCTGCGGCGGGCTCCTGCTGTCCCTAGTCCCCAGCCCTCTCTCCATCCACCGCCTGTCTTCCCCGCTCCTGCACGACCTATGCGCCCAGTTCGCAATATTGAATCACCCCCATTCCAAAGACCTAGAGAGGCTGCTGTTTCCTGGCCGGCCCGGCTGGTTGGGCGGCTCATACTCAAAAACATATGATCTCGGGGGCCCTGTTGTCACCTCTCCTTCACGTGGAGGGGGGCGATTCGGACCATCAGAAGCTGTCTGAGCCCGGAGACGAACCAGACTCAGACCCACTTCCTGCCCATTCCAAAGCTGCACCCTCTCCTGGCGACAGACCCCACTGCTGGGCGGGCGCCAGACCTCATCTCCCCCATCTTGACGCCACGGCTTGTCTGACAAGGCACTCCATTCCTCCTCCCGTGATGACTGTGAGGTTTAAGTAGACTCAGGTGACAGCTCTTCCAACAGGGCGGGCACCTCCCCGCCCAGGGGCCCTGAGCTCTCCTTAACGATAGGACCGCACCTGTCCTGACCCCCCCGCCTCGGCCTCTGCCAACTGTCCCTCGGGTGGGGGGAGCTGTAATAATCGCCGACTCAGCCAGTCGCTTCTCCACGGTCGTGTGCTCACGAGAGCCATTCGCTCATCCGGTGGGCACTCCTAGCAGCTGTCTGTGCTGGGCTGTGCGCCGGGAATCCAGATGGACCAGGCAGCATCCCCGCCCCACACACCAGAAGGGCCCCTGTACTGGGAGAGGGGACACCGTGAGCGAGCAGCGTCCCAAGAGGAGTTGGGCTTTTTCCCGACACTGAGGGGGCGATCAGGGGCTTCCTGGAGGAGGCCACGTTTGAACTATGTTGAGTTTCCTGGGAATACGAAGCAGGACGCAGCAGCTAGGAGTGCAGCTCAGCAGCCAGACCGTCCGCAGGGATTTGAAGCTTGAGTGAGCGGCCTTGGCCCACGCCTCACCCTTTGTGACCCCAGGACCCCCACCTGTGACCCGGGGTCCTCAGGATCAATGGAGCAGGACGTTAGGAGCACAGGCTCTGGAACCCTGCCTGGCCCCCCACCGGCTGGCTGAGTAAACTTGGCCGGGACTTGATGTTTCTGGGCCTCAGTTTCTTCATCTGTAAAATGGGGAAGTGAGTGTCCTCGTCCCGTGGGGTCCACAGGAGGGCGGAACGGGTGAACTGGTGTGAAGTTCTTGGTCCGGACGGTGCCGGAGACGAGAGTGCCCGTCCGTCCTGGGTGATTCTTCTCCCCCTACCCACAGCTGCCACCTTCATGGAGCACTGGAAGCGGAAGCAGATGCGGCTCAGGTATCACTGGGACCTCACGGGCTTCGAGGAGGAGGAGGTGAGCAGGCTGGCCCCGCGCCCCCGTGCCCCACCCCGCCTCCCTGGTGCTGAGTCACCGCCCGCTGCCAGCACGACCTTTGGGGTCTGCTGGAGTCTCGGATCTCGAAGCTTCTGTGGACACAGGCCCAGGCTCCCCGCACAGACCGTTACATCCGGGGCGTCCTGGCAGGTCTGCGAGGGGACCACTGCCGCCCCTAGGCCCTGAGATGGCCTTTGCCCCTGGTGCTGCTCCCGCGCCCCCAGAGCCTGCGCTCCACCTGCCGTCGGGCCTGGAGGGGGAGTGGGAGGGAGGCCTTCCCTAAGACGAGGACAGGCAGGTGCTGCGTGTATCTGTGCGCCGAGGAGAAGGGCGTCAGGAGCGAGTGGCCACCGGGCTGGCGGGGGACCCCTGCCCCAGGGCCCCTCAGGGGAAGCCTTGCCATTGCCCCATCCCCGAATCGCCAGCTCCAGCCAGAATTCCTGGGGGGGGGGAATAAGGAGGAAAGCTTTGCCCCTCGCCATGGCAAGAGCAGAGCCGTCAGGGGTGGACCCCCCCCCACTACTTACTTTTATAAAGCACATGCTTTTTTTTTTTTTTTTTTTAAGTAAACTCCACCCCCAGCATGGGGCTCGAACTCCCAACCCTGAGATCAAGAGTCACACTCTCCACCAGCTGAGCCAGCCGGATGCCCCCCATGCTTTTTTTTTTTTTTTTAAAAGCTGGGCCTTTCATTGTCACATAAAATCTCTTCCACTGATTTTTTCACGTTCCTCTTATGTGGCCCCATGACACGCTCCCTCCTGAGACTGAAGGGCCGGTTCCTAAAGATCGCCCAGGGCTGTGTGCAGGCGCTCCGTGCCGACAACGTCGACCCCGAGGCACCAGGGGCAAGGGTCTGCCGGGGAGAGGCCCAGCGGCTTAGCGACAACCCAATTTCAGGGGCCAGGGTACAGGCCCCATCCCGAATTGCCACTACCCTCACCGTGGGACCCAGGGAAACTCTGTGCCTCTGTGTCCTCCACCTCTCCCTGATCCTCACTCAATGGGGTTCGAGAGGGGCTCTTAAAGGGTCAGTGGTGGGAGCAGGGCCTCAGCAGGTGCCCCAGGGCCCGGGTCACCCGGCTCTCCACCTCGGGCGCAACCCTCTTCTATGGCAGGTTCCGTCATCCCGTTCCGGGAAGTGGCACTATCGCCCACGGTCACGACAAGACAGCTCTTCAGGGGGTGTGCGGCGGCCACCTGGGACCCCAGCTCTGCCGGTGGCCCAGCCTGGAGTCAGCCATCCACCTGGCCCGGCGCCTTCCCCTGTAACTGTTTCTATGAGAAGGAAAGAAAAGGTCGCTGAGTAGAACAAAAGCAGTCATTTTCTTATTATTTTTAGGAGATTTACAGTGTCCTTTCCACCTGTGGTTGGGGAAGAGGGGGGGTGGTCCCCTTTGTTCAACCCCCAGGAACCATCCAGTGATCTCCTCTACCTAGCAACGGGGGCTTAGTTTTGAGTGATCAGAGCCGTGGACCTGAGTCCCGGCGGAGGACCCAGTGACACCCAGAGTGAGCCTCCCCCTCCCATGGCTGGCCATGGAACTCCTCCACAGGGGCTGGGGGTAAGGCCTAGGGGAAGCCTCATGGAGTCTGACCCCGGGGCTGGCGCCCGGCACAAAGGGAAGCCTGCGTCTGGCCTGCGGGCCCTTTCCCTGAGTCTCACCCGTCGCTCCCTTGGGGGCCTCCAAAACCCCATGGGCCACAGACGTGACCTGTGCGGTGGTGACTTCAGCCGGTCCCAGTTCCCCACGTCCGCCTTGTCCCCTGTGTCCATCCACCTTCTTCCTAGTTCTTAAGAAAACGATCTCTAGAGGACGCGGCCTATTTCTTACGAACACAACACAAAGTAATGAAATCTTTTTGCTTTTGTTTTACGTCCTGGTTCCCTGAAGGAGGCGGTCGAGGTTTGGATTTTTGTCACTCCTCTATCTGCCTGTAGCCTGTCTCCCTGGGAGAGGGGCCTCCTCGCACACTGAGCCGTCTGTCTGTGCCGCGCAGCTCCCCACAGCTCTTCCACCGCGGGCAGGGGTCTCTGCTTCCTCCCCCATCTCTGGGCCTCTCATACCCCTCGTTCTTCTGTTCCAGCGCCCTTCGCTGACCTGCTCTGGGCTCCCCCGAGGCCTGGCACCTCTGCTCTGCCCGCGCTCGCTGACACTGCCGTCTCTTCGACCCCCACGGCTCCTGATAGAACATTCTCAGGGGCCAGTTCATGGCTGGGTGCTCATCATGAGAAAGTGGGAGGCGGGGCAGGTGGCAGCCTGGCACAGACTACCTGCCTCCGGGACGTGGATGCCAATGGGCTGGGGTTCCCAACCAGGGGGAGAATCCTGGATGGGCCGAGAATGGGGCATTCTAAATTGGAAATGGTACAAGCAGCCAGCTACGAACTGCCCCCAGAGGGTGCCCAAGGCCAGTGTAAGGACTGAATTTGTCATGTGTGCTCATGTCGAGGGTCTCAGACTCACAGTTAACAAGGCTTCTCATTGACTTGGTTTCTTTCACAGGACCATCCCAGAGCCGAATATGAAGCCAGAGTCTTGGAAAAGTCGCTCAGGAAAGAATCCAAAAACAAAGAGGTACGGTGGCCGTTGCCAGTTGGCTTTCCTGGCAATAAAACATTGTATGCACAACACTATAGACCAGGGCTCAGCAAACACTGTGTGCACACAACAGTACATACCCGGGCTCAGCAAACACCATGTGCACACAGCAGTATAGAGCAGGGGCTCCGCAAACACTGTGTGCATACAACAGTATAGGCCAGGGGCTCAGCAAACACCATGTGGTCATCAACAGTATAGGCTCAGGGCCGGCCCCCAGAGAGGGGCCAGAGCATAAATATCTGACTCTGCTGGCCTCTGTCACAACAACAGTGCTTTCTGTAGCTCGAGAGCAGCCATAGGCAGCAGGTAAACAGATGGCCCTGCTTGTATTCAATAAAACTTTATCTATAAAAACAAGTAAGGGGCCAGGTCTGGTCCACAGGCTGCAGTTTGTCCAGCTCTGCTATGCATCTCTCGTCTTGATCTACCCTGACGGTATCTCAGACCTCGGCCAACATTTCACCATTAAGAACCAGGTAGCTTTGCTGCTCTTTCATAGAACACTTGACATTTTATCACCCCTTGTGTTCGATGTTGACGTATGAAATAGAAGGGTCTGCCCCACCAGCGTCCCGGAGCCAATGGCCCACTCCTTGTTTCCCTCAGAGACGTGGGATTGAGAGGGAGGTGTTTTGTGTTGTTCTGAAGATCACCATCTCTTTATAATAAGTGACTTTCTTTCTCCCCAAACCTCTCGTTCGAACTGAGTGTCTTAACGTTTGCAGCCTCAATTCTGGCAAACCTCTAGGGGTTTTTTAAATGGAGGTGTTTTATACGCCCTGGGACAAGCGCGGAGGGCCCAGGCCCCCGGCAGCCTCTCCTGTGGCTGGGGAAGTTTGTGTCCGTCCTTGAAGGGCGGGAAGCAGACGCTCCCTGAGCAGCCCCCACCCACGTTCCCGTTCACACCTCAGCCTCTGGGGATGATCAGGCGAACTCCTGGGTTTACCTTTCCTGTAACTGTGGCACACGGACAGGGTTTGCTGGTTCCAAGGGACCAAGGGTTGCAATTGCCCAAAATCCCATCTGGGGGGGGTAAAGTGGGTACAGCCACAAACCCCTTCTCGGGCCCCAGCTCCTGGAACATGGCAAAAATCCGGCTTTGTCCTGCTGCAGCCAGCAAGGGGGTGCACCTCCCCGAACAGCCTCTTGGAGTCTGAGTGGGACTCGAGGCTGCGAATGACCACAAAGCACGAACGTCTGCCCTTCCCCGTGCATACTGCCTCCTGGGCAGGCACCCAGCAGCCTTGAACCTCCCCGTGAGACCCTCGAGACCTTATCTCGTCCCCCCAAAGGCAGGGGCCTGGACACCACAGCCTCAGAAGCCCAACAGGCCTCCCCTGTGGGCCACTAAGACCTGTGTTCCCTGCGGCACCCTCCGCCCCCCCCGCCTGTGTCGGGATATATGGCCCCTAAGACCATCCACCCCGTGCCTTCACAGTGGCCCTCTGGTGAGCACGGATGAGGACTTAAAAGGCTCCGTGACACATGTCAGTCCTTTTAAGTCCAGACCTTAACCAAGGCCAAACAGCGCTTCTGGGCAGCCGTGCCAGGTGTGCCTTCCAGACTCTGTCACCCCGCCTCCCGGCTGTCATCGCCAGAGCCACAGGGGTATGGGGTTCCTTTTCGCAGGGCTCTGGGGGCGCCCCAGGCCCCGTCTGTGTCTGGGGGGCCATACCCCTCACCTCCTCCTCTCTGTCACTTGGCTCCCAGCTTCAATTTTTGGCTTTAATTCTTTCCCCCAGCTATGGCACCCAATTCAGTTGCAGAAGAGAAGGAGACCCACCCCTTAGCTGGCACATGAACCAGCACTTCTTTTTTTTTTTTTAATTTTATTTATTTATTTGACTGAGAGACAGCGAGCGAGAGAGGGAACACAAGCAGGGGGAGTGGGAGAGGGAGAAACAGGCTTCCCGCCAAGCAGGGAGCCCGATGCGGGGCTCAATCCCCGGACCCTGGGATCACGCCCTGAGCCGAAGGCAGACGCTTAACGACTGAGCCCCCCAGGCGCCCCTGAACCTGCACTTCTGGACATGGCGTCCTGCGTGTCTTTGCGTGATAAGCGCCCTCGAAATCACAGTGACCACCTCACAAGGGGGCGGGTCAAAGCCCCGCCAAGCCTTATCTGGGGGAGTCTGCCGTTCCCAGGCCTTCGCGGCCCCCCTTCCTTTAGAACGTGGGCGTCTGCATCTCCCGCTGGTCTCAAAAGCCCGCAACCCACATCGGCCTTGGCAGCTGGCCCTGCGGGGGCGGACCCGTGGCCACGGGGACACGGCGGGGGGCCTGGGCCCCGCGGCTCCCGAGCCTTGTCACGCTTCACCCCACGGTGCTCTCTTGTTCCCTCCACCCGCCCTCAGAAGCGCCGGCATATTCCAGAGGAGTCAACAAACAAATGGAGGCAGAGGGTTAAGACCGCCATGGCGGGGGTGAAATTGGTACTTTTCTCTTTCGGGGGCAACGCGAGTCTTGACTGTGTGCAGACGATCCAAGTCCGTTGTGTTTTTCCTCAACAAACTCTGTTGTATTTTTTTTTAACACGCTTCTTCGCCTTCCTGCCACACCCATCGAGCTGCGACGTGTGTCGAGATGTCACTGCATGGCTTCCGTGGGTCTGTGTTGGGGGGGACGGGAGCTCGTGAAGCGTGCTTGTCACGGCTGCCTGCGTGTGGTTCTCGGTCGCCCCGCTAACACGCATGCCACCCGCCCCTGGAATGAGTGCCGGGGTACCGCCCTCGTCAGCATTTTCTGTCCTAATACGTGCCTCTCCCCGTTTAAAAATCCACCCCCGTTCTAGAAAGATCGCGGGTTAGTGACGAGCTGCTGCTCAAGGGCCCCGCCAGCCCAGGCCGTCCCCGAGCCAGGCAGCCTTCAGGCCCCGTGTCGCCGCGGCGATCGGCGTTTTAACCTGTAATGCTAGCTGCCTGTTTCAGCTTGCCCCGCGCAGGAAAAATAACTATTATGGTCTGGGTGGCAGAGGGCAAAACATCTCCAATCTTCGAGCCTCGTAGTGAGGCTTGGGCCAGATGCAGGCGTCCCCCAGACGCGGGCCTAACGGTCTGATGTAGAAAAGCGTTTGGCGCCATGATGCCAGGGACGCAGGGGAGTCATGTTCCCAAACACGAGTACTCTTCTGTGGCAGCATCTGATAGGTGATGAGACCCCAGACCCCTCCTCGGATGCTGGACGTGTGCTTTCACTTGTCACCTGCGGGCGTGTTGTAAAGGTGTTTCTGAGTTTTTCTGTTGTCCGAGTTGTTCACGCACACACCGCGTGCACGCACAGACTTCTCTCCACCGTGACGGGTCCCACCAGGTGACCCGACATTGTTTGGTGTTGCAGACGGACAAGGTGAAGCTGACCTGGAGAGACCGGTTCCCAGCCTACTTCACCAACTTGGTCTCCATTGTCTTCATGGTGAGTTCCGGAAGGCTGAGGTGGGAGAGGTCAGGGCGGCCCACGGGGAGACGGTGTGGCACTCACCTAGACCAGAGTCAGGCATCAACGTGACATTGGCCCTCGTCCCAGAGTGGGGGGAGTGGCCACCACTGCCCCTAAAATGGGAAGGGGCCAAGGAGTCTGCAGGGACCCAAGGTCCCTGTAAAAATGGCCAGTCCCTTGTCCAGCCCAGGAGCTTCAAGTCCTGTGGCCCGGTACCCAGGGCCTGGGGTTGGCCGCCATGAACCGGGGCCTGAGCATGTGTCCAGCAGCCCAAGGGCCTTGCGGGGAGTCCCCCTGAGTCCTCACAATCCCAATCCCACTCCGTCCTGCTGAGGAGGAGAGAGGCCGCAGGTCTGGCTCCTCTCCCCAGGCCACCAGGCCGGAGGTGGTGGGTCCAGGTGCCAGGCAAGCCTTCCGCCCCGAGGGCCCCACTGCTCTGTGCGAGCTCCACTGCAGGCGAGGGCTCGTGTTGGTTTTTGCTCATGGACGAATCAGTCATAGCTCTGCCCCTGCTCCCCTGCCAGGAGCTTCACTCATTGAGCAAATACGGGTTGAGCCCCTACAATGCCCTCTCCCCATATTCCTGGTCCTGCCAACGCCAGGTCGAACTCACCAGCCAGACCCCGGCGGCCCTTTTAACCCAGAGGGGGTATTGCCCACGGAGGTGTTGCGTGTCGCAGGGGCACACCCGCCCTCTGGCAGGAAGCGGGGAACACACTCCTACTGAGTCACCCTGCGGGCCGGCCGCCCGTCTGTACCGCCACATGCTGGCACGAGGCCACCTCTGAGGCCGGGGTGGTGCCCTCCCCTGGGAGGGGCCCCTTGGCAGGAGCGAGGGAGTTTCCAAGGAAAGCCCTCATTCCCGGAGCTGGCCGGGGAGTGTGGTCAGGGTGTGGCGTGGGCTGCCAGAGCTTCCCGAGCAGGGTGTGGCTGCCGCCCAGCACCCACAGATGTGTGCAGAAGCGGCAGGACCAGCCCAAAGTCTAAAATAGGAGCTTTCCTAGATTTCTGATGGCTGCAGTCTCCCTCGGGGCTGAGCCAGCCACGGCCTTTCCAAGCCGTGACCTGAGACGCAGTGCAGCCCCCACGCCGCTGCAGGAGCGTGCCAGGAGCCGTGAGGGACCATCCTAGCGGGCCAGGGCCTCCCCTCTGCACCCTGAGCGGGAGGAAGTGACACAGGTCACCCAGAAGGGAACGGAAAGAGTGCAGAGCCCGACCCGCAGGCGGCGTCGGGTGTGAGCGACAGCCAGGCACAGCCACCCTCCGTCCTCAGTGCGTCCTGGGGTTGGGGTCTCCCCGCATCCACACCCCAGTGCGGGACCGCGTGAGGATGAGGTCATCTCCAGTGAGTTAGGGTCTGTGAGGAAAAGGAAGAGAAACTCAGGCAGACAGGCTGCTCCACATAGAATAAACTCACCAGCCTAGCCAGTGCCCACCCCAGCCTCCCAGGCAGCTGCCAGTCTGAGCTTTATGGAACGTTCTGGTCCACTGGTGGGTTTGGCCAGACGAGCGATGAGCCAGGTGTGTGGGTGGCTCGTGGAGAGGTTGGGAGAAGGGTCCCAAACTATCTGTCCCAGCCAGGCCTGCAGCCCCTGGGGATTGGACTGCCCCACATCCACCCGCCTCCGGAACAGCCCTCCTCCCGCTCAGGGCCACCCGTGTTTCGGGGAGAACCCCTCTTCCCCGGAGTCAGCCTGGCTCACACAAGCCAGGCCAGCCCCTCGGGTTTCGGCCACCCGGTGCCCTGTTGGGGTCAGTGGGCAGGAAAGAAGGCGTGGTGCCCTGAGACAGGTGGCAGCAGAGATCCCGGGAATGTCAGGCTCCACGGTCTCACCTGGTCAATCCCGGCTCGTGAGCTGGGCAACCTGGCCTGGTTAGCTAACGTCTCTGAACTTCAGTGTCCTCTTCCATAAAACAGAAACTAGCTCCTTGTCCATCTGTCTGTGGAGCTTTGACACCATAGAGCCTGGCAATTAGGGAGTGACAAGAGCCCATCCGTGCTGAAGTTGAATTGTTGCCGGGTGGGGGGAGCCGGGCTGGGGGGCTCTGGTCGCACCTGGCCAGCTCCCCTCCCTCCCAGATCGCGGTGACCTTCGCCATCGTCCTGGGAGTCATCATCTACAGGATCTCCACGGCCGCCGCCTTGGCCATGAACTCCTCCCCATCCGTGCGGTCCAACATCCGGGTCACGGTCACAGCCACCGCGGTCATCATCAACCTGGTGGTCATCATCCTGCTGGACGAGGTCTACGGCTGCATAGCCCGCTGGCTCACCAAGATTGGTGAGTGTGCATCTATGCTGTGGGCCTTGGGCCGGTCACTTACCCTCTCTGAGCTTCATCGCCCGGAGAGCCGAGTACATGGGCACATGCATCCCGCTTCTTCTAGAGGTTCCAAAGACGGAGAAGAGCTTCGAGGAGAGGCTGATCTTCAAGGCTTTCCTGCTGAAGTTCGTGAATTCCTATACACCCATCTTTTACGTGGCTTTCTTCAAAGGCAGGTAGGGACTGCAGTTTCTGAGTCTCACTGCCTTTCCCGCCTCCTTCCTCCCAGGGCGGTAGGAGGCTCTCCTCCCCATCTCCCTGCAGGTGGGAGGCCCTGGGCCCAGGGCAGAGCATTCAGAGTGGCTCCCACTGCCACTGAGCTCGTGGAGAGGCCTGGCTTCTGCAGGGGGGCCAGAGCAACGGGGACCCTGGGCACGAGCTCCAGCTGCTCCCCAGTGGATGGGTGGATGACTGACGGGATTAGGGCTGCAGGAGTAGGTATGAAAGCAGAGCCATGGCCAGCTTGGCATTCCAGGCTAGCGGTGGGGTAAACTCCATGCCCAGACTCTCCGAGCCACCCTGGGCTTGGAGGGGCTTGTGGTCCACGCATCAAGACTCCACCCCCCCTTCCTGCCCGGGGCTAGCAGGTCTGATCCCAGAATCCCTCTTAGGCTTCTTCCTCAGCATCATGTCATATAGTGGCCACCCTCCCGCACCAGGGTCCCAGAGCCCGGCCAAGGGGTCCACGCCCCCTGAGATCATCCGTGACCACGGAGCAGGCCCTCAGAGGTCCCCACCGCTCCCCAGCCTGATGAGGCTGTGGCAGGTGGCAAGGTCTACGCTAGGCAGCTTTGCCTCAGTCCCACGCCTGCCACTGCCACCCCGGCCCCCTTCCCTCTTGGCTTCCTGCTGAGACCCCGTCTTGTCACGCATCGTGGGTTTGGGAGCTCCTGGGACACGCGACCACAGCACACCACAGTGGTCGTGTACCAGCCGCCGGAAGCCTGTGTGCGCGTCAAGGCTGCAGCCCCCACCTTGGGGTCTCCCCGCGCTGCCCCTCGCCTCCCACCATCCCCACTCATTCCAGGTTCGTCGGACGCCCGGGCGACTATGTGTACATTTTCCGTTCCTTCCGGATGGAAGAGGTAAGCACGTCCACACAGCAAACGTTATGGGGTAGCATCTCCCTCCTCCGGGGAGGGGGTTCTTTGCTGCTGACCCGCTGCTGGGGTGGGGCTCTGAGCCTATTTGACGTGTCCATATAGCATTACCCTAAAAGGAGAAAGTCTCTTCAAACTCAACAAAAGAATAACAGCCGTTTGATTTATCTTTTTCTGTAAGATGCTGAGCGGTTTTTTTCTTTTTTGTTAAGTTTGGTTAATCAGGACGAGACAGAACTCAGCTTCATCCTTTTACTTTAATACAGAAATGCTTGCCTCTCTCCCCCTAAATCAGTGCTGGTGACCTTTGGCTTCTGCTCAGCCTCTGCAGCCACTGTGGGTCTGGTTAGCGCACCGGCCACGGGACTTGCCCCAGTGGCCCCGCTAGACCAAGCCGGGGCTTCGGGGCCACCGGGACGTCAGCTGTCAGGGAAACCTGTCAGCATTTCCAATGCCCAGGATAATTCAGCTTATTAGAAAACAAGGGGTGGGTCTTCTGCTAAAGCCCCTGGGAAATGGGGTGGAGAGGGTTGCAGTAGCCTTCAGGTACAGGGTGACCTGGCTGCCTGGGGCACAGCCAAGAGGTTCAAGCCCCTGAGTCCTGGCCCTGAACATCCCAAGACATGGGCCTCACCCACCGGAACAGATGTTTGTGAAAAACCCATGAAGTGCTCTCCTGTTATACGATTTCGGCCTTTCTGTAAACGATACCATGTCAAATTCTTTAATGGTCGGAGAAATTGGGGAAATGCCTTTGTAAAATAGAATAAATCAAAGGATATCATTTTTTTTAATGAAATGGTGGCTCTCCAACATGAAATCTGTGGTAATAGTATAAAAAGTTTTGTTCCAGACCCGTAGAGGGGTCAGCTGTGCCCCAGAGGGTCACCCAATGTCCCTTGAGCTTCTATCACTCAGGTGGGTTAAGCCTCTGGCCCATCCCGGGCCTGCCCACATCCGGCCTCAGGCAGTGGGTGCAGGCCCACCTAGGACAGCGACATTTGGCCTCGGAGGGGTGGTCAGCTGCCTTACCACGTGGCTTCCCAACCGCACAGGGCCCAGGCTGCCACGGCCATGCAGGGCCCATGGATAGGCAGCAGTACGTGGGACCAAGACACCGGCCCTGGGGGAGGAGGAGGGGCCCCTAGACCCAGCCCTGCTACTGCCCACTGCCTGGCAATGTGCTCCCCTCTCTGAGCCCCATTCCAGCCCTGACAGCCTGTAGGCAAGGTGCATTCGCTTCCTGGGACTGCTGTAACACAGGGCAGGTGGCCCTACAATGACAGAAATGTATTCTCATATGGTTCCGGAGGCCAGAAGTCCAAAATCAAGGAGCCAGCAGGGCTGTGCTCCTTCGAAGGCTCGGGAGACGGTTCCTCGAGCCTTGCCCCTCGCTTTGGGGGCTGCTGGCATCCTCGGCATGCCTTGCTTCTGGCGGGGGCCCTCCGGCGTCTGCTTCTGCCTTCGCACGGCCTTCACTTCTCTGTCCGTGTGCTTCCTCTTCTTATAAGAATCCTGGCCACTGCCTCAGGGTCCACCCCACTCCAGTATGGCCTCATCTCCACTCGGCCACGTCTACAAAGACCCTTTTCCAACAAAGGCCATATTCTGTGGTTCTGGGGGTTGGGATGGAGACGTATCTTTGTGGAGGCCACATTCAACCCACAGCACCAGGGCCGCGGTCATCTGTCCAGGAGTCCATGATGGGGGCAGGGGCGGGGGTCTGATGCACTTGCTCTCTGTCCCGCAGTGTGCCCCGGGGGGCTGCCTGATGGAGCTTTGTATCCAACTCAGCATCATCATGCTGGGCAAGCAGCTCATCCAAAACAACTTGTTCGAGATCGGCATCCCGTGAGTAAGGCCTGGCCCGGGTCTGGGTGGGGCGGGGGGATTGAGATTGGCATCCCGTGAGTAAGGCCTGTGCCCGGGTCCGGGTGGGGCAGGGCGGACGTGGGGCCCTGGGGTGTCCAGAGGGCTCTTGAGGTGGTCTGGGTGACAGGTGAGGTGGGACCTGGGCAGGGAGGGGGTGAGGACAGGAGGGGAAGGCCGGGCATAGATGCCCCGTGGTAGACAAGAAGAGGGTGGGGGGCCAGATGACTCCCTGCTCCGCAGCGCGCTGGGGATGGCATGGTCCTGACCCGCACGCCAGCCCCCTGCGGTTGGCAGAGGGAACCCCTCGACACTGTGCTTCCTGACCTTGTGCCCTTTGAGAATTGTGTCCCGTTCCGCCTCCAAGGCAGCCAGCCCGCTGCAGTCAGGGACGTTGGGGTGATTTTCCATGACCCCCGCCCCCCTCCCCACGCTCACGGCATCTGCTTGGCCCTAGCTGACCCCTGACCCTGTAGGCTCTCCCTGCACCTGTTTCCTTATGTCAGAAACCATATGATGGCACTTGGCCCCTGCCTCCCGGGGGAGGGCCCACGAAATCATCGGCAGAGAAGTCCCGGCTCAGAGAATTAGAAAGACAACCTGGAAGTGACCTTGGCCCTCGCGCGCAAGTCCGTCTTCCCGGACGCTAACTGGAGTGACACGGTGTTTCCCTCAGGAAGATGAAGAAGTTCATCCGCTACCTGAGGCTGAGACGCCAGAGCCCCTCAGACCACGACGAGTACGTGAAGAGGAGGCAGCGCTACGAGGTGGACTACACTCTGGAGCCCTTCGCGGGCCTCACGCCGGAGTACATGGAGATGAGTAAGCACCGGCCGGGCCCTCCTCTGGGTGGAGCGGAGCTCGGGAGATGCCCGGGGTGGAGCCTCGTCACCAGCCGCTGCGCCTGCACAGGATGCCCAGGCTCGGGGGCCCCGAACTCTCAGGGGGGTGCACTGGGGGGGATAGGGCAGGTGCAGCTCTCATGGCCCCCAGGAGCCCCCCAACCCCACCTCCTCCCTCTCCTCACCTCCTCCCGACATGCCGGCCACACTGGCCTCCTTGCTGTTACCCAAACACGCAGAGCTCCTGCCTGCCACAGGGCCTTTGCACTAGCTGTGCCCTGTCTGGAATGCTCTCCCCCTAACACCTGCATGACTCACTCTCTCCCTTTCCCAGGGCTGTGTTCAGGATGTCCTCCGCCAGAGGCGTCTTTCTGACCACAGTGTTTAAAAGGAGGAAGCCCCTCCCCTGTACCCTTGTGACTCTCTGCCTCTTCCCCTGCTCTAATTCTTGTCACCAGCTGGCATCTGCAGTCCCCATCAGGCCTTTACCTCTACCTCCCAGCAGAAGGATGAAAGTTCTGTGAAAACAGGACCTTTTATTCTCTTCACTGCCATACCCCCACACCTAGAACAGTTCAGGTGGATGGTGAGAGCTCAGTACATGTTCGCTGAGTGAACAGACGAGCAAAGGAGGCCGGGAAGACCTCTGCAGAGGGGTCCTAAAGTGTCGGGCCCCCAGCCACCATGAACAGCACATTTCAAATGCTGGCTCTGGGGCCCACCCCTGGTCGGTGCAGGGTGGGACCTGGGACCTTCCACTTTAAACAAATGCTTGAGCAAACCCAAGGCCTGCTCTGGGTGTCAAGGGGCAGGGTGGCCCCACGAGTGCTTCCCTCCTGCTGGCCCAGTGGGTCCTAGAAGTCACACCCAGCATCCCAGATGATTGTTCAAGAAGCACCTTGCCACTGACTCAGAAAGAAAAGAATCTCAAGACAGAAAATGGAAATAGCATTGTGCTCAGATGACATTGTCTGTTCTCTCCTGGAACACAATCCAAGGTGAACCAGAGGTGGGCAGGCAGCTCCCTCACCCCTGTGGACCCCCACGGACCACCATGGACCTGCTCCCTCCCTGGCTGTCTGGTGTCAGCCCTGGCATCCAGGAGGAGGGCCACCCCTGCCTGCCCGGGTGAGGGGTGTGGAGGGGGGCAGTGGGCAGGCACTGGAAGGGCAGCCTGGGATTGGCTGGCAGACAGACGCTTCCCCGGAGTTTAATTTCTACAATGGCTGGAGGTCACATCCCGCTTTCCTTTGGGCATGGTGAAACTCCTGGGACGGGGCTCTGTCCACCCAGGGAGCAGCCCACCCTGTGACCCAGCCATACCCCGCAGCTCAGGACACTCTCCGTCACGCCCGCTGCTGGTCTCCTCCCCGAGGACTGACTCTGCTGGGCGCCTGGAGCACACGGTGCCCGAGACTGAAGAGAAGGGCAGCTGGGGGTGCCCCGGGCCCATGCCATCTCCACCCCCCACCCCGCCGCTTCTCGGCCGGCGCACGCAGCAGGAGGCAGCACCACTCGGGAGTGAGGACCCCACAGCCCCAGGCCTCAGCGGCCCACGTGGAGCCCACGGCCCTGTTTATCCGAGGCCTCCATCACCGCCAGAGCCACCTGCGGACACAACCACGTGCACAGAAGCGTTCCACGGAGGCCCACAGGGCGAGCAAGAAGCCAGCGGCCCTGTTCCCAGACAGAGGCTCCCGCGGAGCCCCCCACCAGCGGCTCTAACGATGGCCACAATCAGCCCGCCAGGCACACGGTGACATTCTGCCGGCTTCCTTGTTTACCACCTGGCAGACAGTGAGAGCCCTGGGACAGACTGTACAGTCATGAACCAGCCTCCCCTATGCTGTTCAGCAACCTTGACCTGACCTCTCCCAGGAGCCCAGCTCTGTGCTGGCCGTAGCATCCAAAGTCCAAGCCCCAGGGCCGGCCTGGTGACGATGGGGATGGTCCGAGAGTGGGCACTGAGAGGGGCCAGATTGTCCTGGACGGTGGGCCCACGCAGCTCCGTCCCCAAGGCCCAAGGAAGGGGACGATGGGGGCTCTTGGACACGCAGCGATACCGGCAGGCCCCTCAGGTCCCAGGGACCCCCAGCTACTGGGCACCGGGGCCCTGCCCGGGGCCCTTGCCAGCCCTCTATGGGGTGAACGAGTCTGGGCCTTCGTGCTCACGGGGGCCTTTTCCCCATCACTGATGATGGTCCAAGACTGGATGTGTGATTAGTGACTACATGCTTGTCATTTAGGAGTCCATGCTGGGGTCCAGAGCAAAATTTGGAGACCCCCTCCTGGCCCGGGGTCACCTGGGGTCGTGGTGGGAGCGTCCCCAGGGCCCCTCTTATGCAGGTGCAGGGGGCACGTCAGAGGCAGGGAGCCAGCCAGACCCCGCCAGCCCCGTGTGTTCAGCTGTGGCACCTGCCATGGGGGCCCGCCGTGGGGTGCAGCGGCATGCTGACCGTCCCACTCTCCTTGCAGTCATCCAGTTTGGTTTCGTCACCTTGTTCGTCGCATCCTTCCCCCTGGCCCCACTGTTCGCGCTGCTTAATAACATCATCGAGATCCGCCTGGACGCCAAAAAGTTCATCACTGAGCTCCGCAGGCCGGTGGCTGTCAGAGCCAAGGACATCGGTGAGTGACTCTCGGAAGCTGGTTCTGTGCGTGTGCTGGGTTTGGAGGAGGGGTTCTGCTCCCCAGAAGCTCGATCCAGAGCCGGCAGACCAGGGTTGGGTATGGGGTCCCCACAGGCTCCTGGATGCAGACTCGGGGGCTCAGCGTGGGGGGCGGGAGACCTCAAGGCTCCTTCGCACCCCCACCCCAACCTCTCCACTCCTGAGAGAACATTCCAGAACATGTTGGGTGTCTGAATATCTCGACATCTGGCCATACTAGGAGGTCCCCGAGGTGCGAACACCCCACCCTCCTGTCTGTGTGGCCCCAGCACCCAGACAGAGCTGACGGGTGGGAAGCTCGTGTTAGGGGCTGAGCGGGCGCCTTTCCGTGCAGTGTATTCAGTGTCCACAAGCAGGAAGAGCTCTGTGTGTCTTGCCTGGAGAGTCAGGGCCGAGAAGGTTCTAACCCCCGTCAGCGAGGGCTTCCTGCCCATCATCGTGCAGGAGAGGCAGGGGGGGAGGGATGGTGCGCTGACGGGGAGCACGACGGCTAACCTGGTAGCCAGAGTTGTCAGCAACGCTGATCGTCTCACAGTGAGTCACCTTCACGCAGCCCGGACCAGTTTTCAAGGTGAACGCAAGAAAGTTTATATTTTATCTTGAAATTAGATGGGAAAATTACAAAAATACATTGATTGGGAGTCCTATTTGACACAGTTTTTGTTGAAACGGCACATCCGCGTTCGCTGGTGGCAGACACAAGATGGACGTGTTAGGAGTGTTATCTGTCATTTTTCCGAGATGAGGACAGGATGCCAGGGTGATAGGACGTCAGCAGGGCAGACGTCATCAGCTGGAAGGCGGGGGCTTCTCCAGCCCTTGGCACTGGCTCGTCCTCGTCAGAAATGCTCCTCGGCCATCCCAACCCCCCCGTGTTCGTGGGGCTCCTCGGTCCATGCCTGCCCTGGCGCCTGGTGGCACTGGTGGTGTGGCCGTGCCCGCCGCTCACCAGCACCGCCTCCTAGACACGCGCTCTCCCAGGTTGAATGGCACGAAGTGCCGTTCGCACGCTCACGTGTGGCCGCGTGTCACACGTGTGGGTGATTCTGTGTGGTTCACCGCAGCGACGTTTGCACTGTGGCATCCACGGGGACTCCTTCAGGGCCCAGCTTTGGGACGGCCGGGAAACCTTGGCGTTCTGTAGCAAGGGGCGCCAGCCAGAGCCGGGGCTCGAGTACAGAGGTGCGTCTGTGCCCTTCTGTCTGTCACCCTCTGGATGACCCAATCAGCAGAGAGTCCGCAGACGCCCTCCCAGCTGGACTTGCTGGCAGATTTTGCTTGTGATTTTAAGAGGTTTTAAAAGTCCCTGAACTAACTGGCCCTCTGAAGTCTGCTCTGGCTCCCAGGCGCCTGATTCTGCCTCAGCCCTGGCTGTGGGGCGAACCCCGCACCCCGCACGCCACAGCCCTGGGGTTGCTGCTGCTCCGGGTTCGAGCTCAGCTTTGGGTTCCCTTGCAGGACCGTCCTAGGCACCGCGGTCTCTGTGGGCCGTGAAGACATCGTTCTCACTCAGGGCTCAGTGAGCTGCATTTGGGCCCCAGGCTGCATTCACAAGTCCCCTCCCCGGATGAAGACATTGCCCCCAGGGTTCCCGTGAGCTCCTCATGCCCTGCTCTGAGGGTGAACCCCAGAGGGCTGCATGTGGCCTGGATCACTTCCTGGGGCTTTCGGCTGCGGGTCCTCCAGGGAACCTCTAGAGGGGGCTTGGGCAAATCCTCCGTCCTGTTTTCCCAATGGGGAGACAAAGGCCAGGGGTTACCAAGGCTGAGCTGGAACCGGAGACCCCAGGGCCCCAGCCCTCCACCCTCCGGACCACCCATCCCTGTAGCACCTCCGTGAGCAGAGGGTTTGCCTGGAAAAGCTTACGTTGCACACCAGAGGCCCGCAAAGAAAGGGGTGGACAGGAGAGCTGGCCAGGCGCTCCCTGGACAGCCCTGGCGATTCTGGAGCCCTGTGCCTGGTGGCAGTAAAGACAGAGTGTGGCCTCCTCGTCACTTTCCCCTGACAAAGGCCTGATTCTCAGGCGCCCGGAGGCCCCAGGCAGGTGCACAGTGGGTGTGTCTTTGCTTTGGCAGAGCCCCACTTCCCCTGCGGCCTCGTCCTCAAACCCGCAAACCCACCAGGGTCAAAGGGAGCTCCCCGGCCACCTCCCAGCCTCTGTGCCTGTCGCGGGCGTGGTCCTTCCCACTACCGGTGAGGCTGGGACTCACGTCTGCCTTCTCCTGCCCGTGGCTCCCCTTCGTTCCCTGTTCTTACGGGTCAGCTGCTCACTTCCTGGTTCCTGTCTGGTTGGTTGGAGGCATAATCTGCCCTTCTTTCCCGGTAAACTTTCCTTGAACAAGCCTTTGTATTCCTCCTGTGATCCGTGTGGGCCCCGAGGGGACGCCGGCCCCGTGGCCCCCACAGGCTGCACCCAGGGCACCAGGGGTGGCTGGGGGAGGCTCTGGCTGGGAGGGGAGGCGTGGTGAGTCACTGCGGGGACCCAGCTCCCTGCCAGTGGGAACCCGGCTCCAGCTTCCCAGCCCTGACCTCTGACAGCTGGTTTGCCTGCTTCCTGCTCTCACACATACGCTTCTGAGCCTTCCCAGTGAGCAGCCTCTGCACGCGTCGGGCTCCTGCGTACCGCGTGTGGTCAGGCCAGACGAAACACCTGGCTGTGTCGTTCTCGGAAAGGGGGTTTGTTGTCTCCGGGGACAGCAGGGACACCTTAAAGAGGAAGACAGCGCCTTCCCTCCCCTTTGAGGTTCTCCTACAAGGAGCCTGGAAAGTTTCCTCTTGCATCTGGAGGTCATTGGAGCGTGGCGTCCTCTGCAGCCTGCCTCCCGGTAGCACAGAGGGAGGCGGAAGACTCCCAGGGAGGCTGAGCCCGAGGGCCGGGGCTGGCGCCTGGTGTGGCATTTTTGAACAAAAACCCATGATTCTGGTGTGGGGTCCCCCGGGGATCTGGGGCCTGGACACAGAGACGCCCCGGGGCCTGTACGGTATGCTCGGTCCTGGGCTCCGGGAAGCTCTCCAGCCCATCGCACAGGCCAGCCTGGTCCCTCCCACTTCCCCCGCTCCCCTCCCTCCACCCGTTGGCCTGTCAGCTGGGCGGGTGCAAGACCCGTTCCCTTCCTCGTGCTGCGCTCAGGTGACGCCGCCTCCCCCAGGAGCCCCCTGCCCCAGACACTTCACCTGCGCCGGGGTCAGCCAGCCCCCAGCATCCGATCTTGGAGGTCGCAAACCCAGACCCTGCAGCGCCCGGCGGGCCCTGTGAGTGAGTGAACAATGCAGAGAACAGACCCACAGTGCACGGCATGGCCTGGAAGGGGCGGTGGAGCCACACCAGCCCCATTTGGGAGCAAGGCTCTTTCAGAAACGGCAAGTCCAGACTTTTAAAAACACATCATCCCAATCTGTAAACACCAGTCAGCATTTTCAAGTAGCACGAGAGCCCTACAAAACACCCATGCGCCGGGATGTGGCCCAAGGGCTGCCATCGTGCTCTGATGCCAGCAGCCTGGTTGGAAGGAGCTTTCAATGCTTTTGCAGTCACTCAGCAAATGTCAAGCGAGCAGTGCCGAGCCCCAGGTGCCAGACAGCATGCGAGGCCCGGGAGGGAAGCAAGGATGTGCAGTGCACAGCCTCCCCGGGAGCCCAGAGTCTGCAGAGACGCCCCCAGCCCCAAGCAGCCGGGCAGGAAGCGCAGAAATGCTGACCTTGTAAGGAAGCGTCACCCCTGCCATCGCCCGCTCTCTTGCATCCCCGTCGGTGCTCTTGAGGGGAGCCAGACAGGGTGGGGTGGACCTGGTACCAGAGTGTGCACCGCGCGTTCCAGCAGGGAAGAAGGTTGAGAACCACTGCTTCCGTGGGGAAGCCGGAACAGAACCCATGCCGTCTCATCGCGGATCAGGGCCTGGCTCCCTTGGGTGGCAGGGCTGCTCATAGGAGGCAGGCCGCCGTTGCTTCCCGCACAGCCTGGCAGAGACGGGTCCGCAGTGCCCACCAAACGCTTGCTGTGTGGAGCGGTCACCCGCCAGGGCTGCGGAGCGAGCGACCGGTGCGCCTCGCACAGGACCTCAAGGGCTGCGTCTGAGCCTGCGGCCTCCACTCTCAGGTCTCGTGGGCCTGTGCTCTCGCTGTCTTTGCAGATACGGGTCCAGGGGGCCTCCCAGCGCTCACTGCTAGGGCAGAAATGCCCACTGGTAGCTCCCCCTGGCCGAGCGGCGGTCTCCCCAGCCTGCCACACTCTTCCATAACAACACGCATACCAGGCCGCTCCCCTCCCACCCTCTCTCGGCAGTGCTGGTTATGCCCGTCTCAGCGGGGTCCAGGGCGGGGAGAGACCACCCGGGACAGGGCTCTGAGGCCCACAGTGCCCGTGATGCGTGCCTGGCCTGATAGGGCCCAGCTGGGCTGGAGGAGAGGGTCAGGCAGGGGCCCTGACAGGCCTGGCCTGCTCTGGGCCCTCAGATAAGGCGCTCCCTCGCCGGGCCCTGCTGGCCTCGTCCTGCTGGGGAGGCCAGGGGAGGACCGCCTGTTTGGCCGCTGGGAGGACCGCCTGTTTGGCTGCTGGCCCAGTCCTGCTGGGGAGGCCAGGGGAGGACCGCCTGTTTGGCCGCTGACCCTCACCCCTCCACCTGCAGGCAGGCTGAGCCCGAGCCCCAGAAGCTGACCTTCTGCACACAGGCTGGAGGACCGCCGTATATGGCCTTCTGCTCGCCCATAATTAGGTGCAATGCTGGACCTCAGGGTGGCAGAAACGGGGGCACCCAGACAGGAAGTGCTCTGCACCTCACTGCCGTCAGGTCGTTCTGCTCGGGTCGTGACCCCAGCGTCCCCAGCCCGGGGCCCTGGCATTGCTCTTTGACCCCAACATACAGTTAGAGGCCTGTCCCTAAATTCTTCTAGCATCAGAGCGACATGTCAGGGCCAAGACATGGAAACCTCATGGGTTTGGTCTGCACCTACTCTTACGTGGACGCTTTTGGGCAGGAACCACATCCAAATTGAATCTTTGTCCGTCTGGAAGGAAAGGCTTCATCTAGGCCAGTTAGCAGTCCGAGCAGGTTCACGGGTGCAGAACCACTCAGGGAGCAGCTGATTTGAAGCACCCCTTTTAGAAGCTCCAGTTTGCCTCCAAACAGCTGCTGAGCCGGGACCGCCGAGGCTCTGTCATCAGCCAGGATCCCCCCCGAGCTCCAGAACATCTGCTCATTCCCACAGACCTGCCCACCGAGGAAGGGACCAAGCCGGTCCTGCTCGCCTGCTGGCCGGGGTTCCTGACAGCCTGCTGCTGAGCCGACCTGAAACTGTGCTTCTCTCCCCCCCCCCCCCCCCCCCCCCCTGTCTCCAGCTTCTATGCAGCCCAGGCTTCTGGAAGCTTCTCCTCTTCAGACATGTCCCTTGGTCTATTGAGAGGTTGGGATGAGCTGTGGGTGAGAACGACGAATTCTCCTCGACCTTTTTCTATAACCTTGAGCAAAATTCTCCACCACACTCACCCTGGCCCCTAACTCCATTCCCTCCCCAGAGTTCTGAGAATATAAGAGAGAGAGAGTGAGAGAGACAGAGGGGGCAGAGACAGAGGCGGAAAGAGACAGAAATTCCTCCCTAGCAATCATTCTCTCATTTTTAAAAAGTTAGCTTTGTCCCTTTATATGAAATGCACGCCTATTCTTTAAAGTTTCAGGAAGTGCAGAAACACGGAGACGAGGGCGAGAAGCCCATCACCTACTACACACACATAGCTTGCTGAGGACTTTGCTGCCCCCACCAGCCTCTTGCCAGGCAACCCTGCTCCCCAGCATCTCATCCACACCCTCCTGCCACATGGTGCCACCCCCATGTCCTCTCCTCCCCCTGAGGTTAGGAGGGCGGTGGCCCCTGTGTCATGAGAACCAGCCCTCTGCCCACCCAGGTCCACATGACTCTTCCAGGGCCTGGATCACCCTGGGCTTAGCGGTCTAGCGGTCCCTAGCCCATGCTTCAAAGCCAGGGCTGAACCCCAGCCATGTGAACGACCATTAGACAGCCTCGGAGGTCCGCAGTGCCACCACCCCGTGACCCTCACCCCTCCACCTGCAGGCAGGCTGAGCCCGAGCCCCAGAAGCTGACCTTTTGCACACAGGCGGCCACTCCCTGGAGCAGACACAGCCTGGGGCCTGCACGCCCGCGATGCTGGGTCTGGGCACTGGGCCCCCACAGCACAGGAGGTGAAGCTCAGCCCCGGAGAAGAGATTCTTGGAGCCCTGGGACACTCCTCCCCTGCTGGAGGCGGCCCCACTGCCCAGTCCAGGCTCGGAAACCCCTGTTAAAGGGCCATGACAGGCAGAGCGTGCATACGGGGCAGCAGCAGCTCCTCATCCTGACCTGGGCGGGCGAGAGGGTGCAGGCCTCCAAGGGGGGAGGGCACGTTTTGATTGGGGGGGCAGTGCTGGGAATGCGATGCAACCGTCTGGAGCACAGGGGTGCTGTGAGCAACTGGAAACCAGCGACACTTCTCACGGGAACAACCAACAATAGTAGTCATGGCAGCTAGCATTTCTCGAGCCTCTAGAATGTTCCAGGCCCTTCTACGCTCTTTGCATGCATCCACCCACTCGTGCACACACAGCCTTCAGGGAAGGGACTGTCATTGCCCGTCATACAGGTGAGACAGTCAAGGCACAGAGAGGCCCGGCGACTTACCCAACACCGCACAGCCAGAAAGCAGCAGGGCTTGACCTTACCCCAGGCTGCCAGGCTTTCAGTCCCTGCTCTGGTATTGGCACCACACCAGCTGTCCCCAGAGACGGCTCTGGAATGGGATGAGCTGAGTCAGAACATCACCGTTGACAAAGCTCTTTCTACTCCCACGTTCCCTTTCAAGTACACCAGGAAGGTGAAGCATGCAGAGCACAGAGAGGTTAGGTGGCTTGGCCGAGGCCACACAGCCAGTGAGAGGCAGCATTTGTCCCCAGGCCTTCCTGCTCAGGGCTGTCCCGTTCCCTACACCCAGGTCCTCCCAACATTCTGGTCACCTTGCCAGCTGTGGGCAGAGTGTCACGTGGCCAGGCCCCAGGGCTCTCTTGGGGCGAGTTCCCCTCCCGCACCCGGCCGGGAGTCTGCACTCACCGCCCTGTCCCCGGCGCAGGCGTTCGTCATCTCCTTCACATCCGACTTCATCCCTCGCCTGGTTTACCTGTACATGTACAGCGAGAACGGGACCATGCACGGCTTCGTCAACCACACCCTGTCCTCCTTCAACGTCAGCGACTTCCAGAACGGCACGGCCCCCAGTGACCCCCTGGACCTGGGCTACGAGGTGCAGATCTGCAGGTATGGCTCTCAGCGTCTCTTTCTGAAAGACACATGTGGGTTTCTGGGAGACCCCTGTTCAAGCAAGGATTCTTTCAGAGGCAGGTCACGGAGTTCGAGCTTGCGGCGGGAAGTGACTTACTAGTTCCTTTCTTTAAGAGGGCAAGGATAGCTTCAGATATGGCTGGATCCAGGGGCTACAGTTTGCCGTCAGGCCCCTTCTGGCACTGCCTCCCAGCTTTGCATTCCTCCATGGTGGCATTGGGTTCTGGAGGCAGTGAAGACACCTTGTCTGCCCAGCCATCCTGGTGGCAGATGTCTTTCTCAATAGTCAGCAAAAGTCGGAGTGAAATCTCACTGGCCTGTCGTGGACCACGTGTCCATCCCTAAATGAAGTGCTGTTGCCGGGGGGTAGAGGCTAGAGCTGGGGCGTGTGCCAGGGGTGGGGTCACAGTCAGAGAATGAAGAGGTCCTCAGGAAAACAGGGTGCTCTGACTTGGGGGAGGGGTACTGGATGCTGGGCAGGCCAACTGAGATGGCCAGACCTGTGGGGCCCCACCTGCTGGCCAGACGCTTGGGGTGTGCAAGGAGCACCCCAGGAAAGATGGAGGCAGGGCCAGGCATGGGAGGCAGAGCTGAGACCTGGCCATTCCCTGAGCTATTTTCTACCTGTGCCACCCTGGGTTAGGGTCTGGGGATCCAGGACTGGCACAGTCCCTGCTATCCAGGAACCTCGGTGCAGATCAGTATAAAGGGGGGATCGTAGTTAGAAGCCCGGATGAAGGGTGGACACAGTGGGGTCACTCCAGGGGACAGGACAATGTGGGCAAAAGCACGGAGGTGGGAATCAGTATGAGCTACTCCAACCCAGCTGAGATCCAGGCCACAAAAGACCTCAGGGGCTAAAATACACGTCACAGAGCCCGTGCGGTAAAGCTCGGTCCCTCCTGCACGGGGAGGCCGCTGACCCCTCTTTGACACATAGGTCCATGAGGCTGGCTGGCATGTCTCTGTCACCTTGACTGAGGAAAGGGGAGTGGGGGCAGCTGCTAGGGTCCAGGGTACTGAACAACATGAAGTAACTTGCAGCGATAAGACAGGCTCAAGAAATGGGAAAACGCACCCCACCCCACCCCGCCCGGAGCCATGGGGCAAAGGAAAGCAGGCGTCCCTGGCTCGGGCGCTCCTGACAGCACCGCAGACAGCGGGTGTCCCCGCTGGCCCTGAGCGACTCTGGCGCAGGCACACGGTGTTCTCTTCTGCGTCAGGGCGGGGATGGCGCCTGCCCTGGGCCCAGGTACGGCAGTGGAAAGGAACGAGTTAGAGCCGGGTCTGCCAACGAGACAGGGCGCGTGACACCGCAAGGCCTGCAGTGCCCATCCCGGCTCCAGCTTTCCAAATCCCGCCCACACGCTTCCACACGCGTGTAAAGGGGCCCGAAAATCAGAGAGGCCGGGAATGATCCCCTCCCAGCTTTGGCGTGGTCACCTTGGAGAGGGGACAGCCTGAGGCTCCGGAAGTGCAGGGAAGGGGGCTCCAGACACCCTTCCCGTCCTTCAGCACACGCACGCTCCAGGCTGGCGCAGACAGGTGGCCGCCCGCCCCGGACCCCCTCTCCTCCCGTGGCACCGACACTTTCCCTGCATTGTCTCGACACTCCACGCTAAGCGCACAAGCTTGACCTACTTCGCTGAAGGCCCAGTTTAGAGGAAGAGGAATTACAAGCAAAGGAGGCAGGAAGATATGTGGTCAGAAATTCCTTCTGAGATGTCCATGTGGCTATTCACGGCGCTAGCCTCGGTTTCCAAGCACAGGACGTTGGGTCCCAGACGTTGGCTAAGGGAGCAGCTCCGTCCCACGCATCAGCCCAGGTCCTGGCCACATGGGGGAGAGGCCAGGCTGACAGAGCCCAGACCCATTTATAAGAGTCTTGTAGATTTACCCCCACGGAGTCAGAAGACCGTGGATCAGACCACTCCGCTCCCCGGGATTTGGGCTCCAGCCAGGCCCTCCCCGTCCGTGGGCCAAGATCCTGCAGTGCAGGCCTGGGAGCTCCAGGCCCTCGCCAGCCGCACCCACGCAAGCTGCCTCTCGCAGGAATTGGTGGCAGCAGGCACAGCACCCAGGCCAGCCTGGGGCGGTGGGTGTGGGAGACGCAGGGCAGCACTCAGAGCTTCAGGTCGCTGCCGGCTGCCATTTAAGTCTGCAATGAGGCAGGCACGGTCTCATCTCATCCCCAGAGCCACCCCAGAGAGGGCATTATCAGCCTCCCCGGGGGCGCAGGCAGGCTGGGTGCCAGAGCTAGGCAAGGAAAACGTAAGATCGTCTCTGATTGAGGTCAGTGCAGATGATGGGAAGTGGCCTCTGGGCAGGGCTAAGTGGGCTTTGAGGGATGCTTAGGAGTTTGCCAGGCGACCCCCACATATTTCCTAGCATCTCAGTGCAGCTGGCCTTGAGCACAGAAAGAAAAGGGAGGAGTGAGTGTGCGTGGCCTCTGACGCTGGGAGAACAGGGGCTGCCTGTTCCCATCAGAGAGCGGTTGTACAAGTCCTGTGTCAGTCTGCAGCTGGCGTCCAGATAGGATCGTTCCCAGAGAGACCGAGCCGATCTCTGGGTCTGGCAGCTTAGCACCCAGCGGCTCCTCGGAAGCCCCCGTCCAGTTTCCTCCAGGAGTAAGGCTCTGTGGGTGAGAGGCCCTGTCTGTTGTGTATTCCTGAATGTCCGCCCCTGAAATGGGAGCTGGAACATAGCAGCTGCTCGCTAAATGCTTCTCATGTGACGGAGAGTTTGCCAGACTGAGGCCCAGAGAGGCCAAGCCACTGCACGAGAACACACAGCAAGGTGGTCACTGGTTCCAGGGCCAGGCCAGGGCTGTGCCCCCAAAGCCAGGTGCCTCCTCTTCCGGCCTCCCCGCCACTAGACCTCAACGACCAGCAGGGGTGACCTACCTCCCTGAACCCAGAAACTGCCCCCACCTCAAGTTTATTCTGACGGCCTTGGGGAAGCTTTTCCCATGTGCAGCACAAGATCAGCCCCATTAAAGCCAACAGTAGCCTCTGAATTCGGGGTGCAGCTGGAGGGCCTGGGGGGAGACAGCACCCCGGTTATCATCCTCACCACGCTCCCACACTGGGCATCTCAGGGCTTCTGAGCAGCAGAGGACGGGGCCCGCGGGGTTCTCTGAGGGGGGACAGTGCGGGCCAGCAGGGCGGTGGACGGGCAAGCAAGAACGATCACGTTCCATAGAGCAAGGGTCGGTGGGAAGGCCCCGGCAGGGCGGGGGGGGGGGGGGGGGGGGGTCTGCTGGGCAGGAAGTCAGTGGGCGGCGTCTACACCATTACGTCAGGGAGAGGGGCAGACAGGGTTGTGTACGGACAAGGAGAGAACAGCCAAGAAGCTGCAGCCGGAAGAGAGGACGAAGGCCAGTGGAGGCTTTCCTGCTGCCAGCTCAGAGCCGCAGGGCGCCAGCCAGGAGCCCCGGTTCTGCTTGAAGATCCCCCGTTGATTCCTGTCTGTCTCTGCAGGTACAAAGATTACCGGGAGCCCCCGTGGTCAGAGCACAAGTACGACATCTCCAAGGACTTCTGGGCCGTGCTGGCAGCCCGGCTGGCTTTCGTCATCGTCTTCCAGGTGTGGCAGGCCCTCGTTTCTGGAAGGTTTGAGAAGCGGGCACTGAGCAAGTGTTCTGAGCCCAGGACGGGGTCAGAAGGCCGGAGCTGGCCCACGTCGGGAGCATTGGGAGACCTGGAGGCCTGGCAGCCCTGGGTCCCTGTACAAGGACACGTCCTAGGGAGGCAGAGGGAGGGCCTGGGCCAGCACTGGTGGTGGGATTTGGACCTTTTCGGAGAAGACAGGGTTAGTTTGATACGAGTGGTCTTTATTGAAGGAGACGGGGAGGAAGGGAGACCCAGCTCGGCTTCTCACCACCTCTGTGTAGAGAAGACACCCGGAGGACAGGACCAGCACAGGCAGGAGGAGGGCAGGGGGGTTCCGGCCGACTCTAGCCCCTGGCCAGGAGCCAGGGCACCCAGCTTCGTCTGGTCTCTGGGGAGGGGACGGGCTAAGAACTCAGGTCAAAGGGATTCCCAGTGGACAAGACTGGAGACTGGGGACCAGCCTGGTGCCCGCAGCAACTACAGTCCCAGAGCTGGGGGGGGCATCCTCAGCCACGTGGGCCCAGCCACGGTTCACTTGTGTACTCCTCACATCTGGAATCCCAGGGACTGGATTCAAGCCCCAGCTCTGCCGTTTACAGAGAGTGTGGCTGCAGGCAGACTTCCACCCCCTGAGGCCCTGCTGCCTCACCTTCAGCTTTCCATAACACTCTGCAGTGGGAACAGGCATCTGGGGCTGAGTTTACCAGAAGCAGAGCCTGAGACAAGGATTCTGTGCAAGTGGGTTATTGAAGGAAGCTGCCCAGGAGAGAGGAGGGAGAGCAACAGAGGGGGAGTCTCGGCTGGAGACAGCCTCACCTGATCCTGCAGGGAGATCCAGAGCACGAATCCCAGCACACACAGGCCCCACTGGAGGCGAGAGAGCACCTTTTGTCTGCCCGTGTCGGCTGGGCACTGGCTGTGGTCTATTCAGACCAAGAAGAGGCAGATGGGAGGGGGTTTCCTGGAAAGGAGGCAGCTGTGAGCATCAGCAGCCAGCACTGGCCACAGCTGGGGGCTGGGAGCACCAGCCAGGAAAGGGTCGGGGGGCACCAGCACCATCCACAAGGTGGCTAACAGCCAGATGTGCTAACAAGGGATAGCTGGACAGAGGTTTTAAAAACCGATTTCAGTTCTGTAAAAGCAGATCATTTGTTTCCTCTGCACCCGAGTGTCTCCGAGGGGGAGCAGACTTTCAGGGTGGCCCCGGGAGGCCTCGCAAATTGCAGAAGGGCCTGTGGCATTCTCAGAGACTAAGTTCCCTCTGGGTTTTGTGCTATTTCCATTTTAACGATTTTCCTTAAAGCCTGACACTTGTTCTATTTGGTGATGCTGACCAATCCAGTCATCTCTTAAGCTTCCCAGGCCTGGGATTCAGAATTATTCAGAAACTTGCTATTTACTGAGCTCAGAGTCTTTGTAGAAGTCAGCAGCCGTTTCTGGATGGCCTGCTGGCTGGTTTCCTGCCTCATTTATACCTTGGGGGAAACCGAGGCCAAGGGAGCCCCAAGTATGTGTCTCAGGTTGCAGGCTGGGAGTGACGGGGTGGGGGCGGAGGCGGGTGCAGGGGAGGTGGGGAGCATCTCCTGCCATCCTCCTCCCCACCCCCACACACTGACTCTCCTTCCAGAACCTGGTCATGTTCATGAGCGACTTCGTGGACTGGGTCATCCCGGACATCCCCAAGGACATCAGCCAGCAGGTGCACAAGGAGAAGGTGTTGATGGTGGAGCTGTTCATGAGGGAAGAGCAGGGCAAGCAGCAGCTGCTGGACACGTGGATGGAGAAGGACCGGAAGAAGGATGAGCCGTGCAACAACCATGGCCCCAAAGCCTGCCTGGACAGCCCCGAGTACCCCGGGGGCGCCCTGTAGCTGCCCCTGGCCCCCCAGCCGACGGGCGCCCTCCCCCAGCCAGGCCCGGTGGCTCCTGTGTTCGCCGCAAACCTGGAAGACCACCTTCTGATGGGACAACATTCTTCTGTCTTTTTTCTGTTTTTTTCCTCCTTGTTTTTGCACAAAACCATACGCAGGGAATTTTTTTATCTTTAGTATTCAAGGTTAATCAAAATGGTCGCTGGGCATAGGGTGAGAACACGCGGGCATGCGGGCGCTTTGCAGAAACAGTTCTTGGGAACCACGGGTCTCCTTTGCAGTGGAAGGTGAGCAGAGGCCTCCAGGAAGTGTCTTTTCGAATCTGCCCGATGCCTTTAGAGAGATTTGAGATGGTGTTGCAAAGCATTGGATAAACGTCGTGCAGTCTGGGAGGGAGAATGGAAGAACGAGGTTGACACCCGTTCCAGAAGGCTCTCCTGCCACCAGGTCGGAAAAGTCAGCCGGCTTTTCATCTTCTGTTTTCTGTAAGTTCAGAAACCGAGACCCTCCAGCCAGAAGGAGAGGTGCCCTGGCCCTGTCCACTCAGAGGGCCTGTGAGCTTAGAATTTACTCTTGGAGAACCTCGGGGCAGCAGGTATCCCTCAAGGCGGCAGGTGGCCCACGCTGTCGGGGTCCCTACTGTCAGCTGCACACCTGCCCCTGCGCCATGAGCCGACCTCAGAACTGTTCATCTACTTGGTGGGACAGGAAAAAAAAAGAAGAAGAAAACCAGGTGGGCAGAAAATGAGCAGAGAGGACCCCAGAGGCATTTCTAACGATGGCTTCAGGTTCCAAGAAGTCTTAAGGCATCAGGAGAACATTCACAGCTTTAGAATATTTATTGGATTTTTTAAAAAATCAATTCTAGGGTGGATTTGAGGGTTTTTCTCTGTCGCTCCAAGGTGGAAGGAGTTTATTTTATTAGTTAACCAATATCGTTGCGAGGAATTTGAAACACTGTTACTACCAAAGATTTTTATTAATAAAGGCTTCTATTTTGGTAACACTTCTCTATATTTTTACTTACAGGAATGTGACTGTGGGACAGTTACCATTTTAAAGCCTGTACAAACGAGTCTCACAGACGGCAGGCGTGATCTAAATTTGCAGCCATACGCTAACCAATTCTCTGAAATTTCTCAAGCACCAAGAGAAACCTAAAAAGAAATGTTTCATCGAAGGGCGGGGACACAGCACATGCGTTTGCCGTGCACGTGTGGTCGGCGTGAGGTCAGCCCCTTCGGCCGCCAACCCCGACCGCCGTCCGTATGTGTTTGCTGCAGTCGTGGGGGCGCTCCTAGTTTCTCTTGTACAGTAAGTAGTTGGAAATGGGGTTTTTGTATATAAATATTGTATTAAAAATTAGGTGATGACCCAAAATCCTTTTATGGAAACCATTTTTTTTTAAAAAGTGAATGTACACAGATTCACAGAGGACCGTGGCTGGACCTTCATGCAACTAAATAAATTTGGATACACAACCACTGTCTTCACTCGAACGCTGTCCGTGTGACCTGCACCCCAGGAAGCTCGAGAGGCTGTCCCCAGGGCCCCCTGGCTGAGCTGCAGATTCGGGAGGGACCCTGGGCGTCCACACCCCCCAGTGCCAGACGCGTGCATTGTTCTGGGTGCTCCTGGGACGTCATCTCTCTGTGAGTGTGTGTATGCGTGTGCTTGTGTGTGCACGTGTGTACATGTGTGTACGCACGGGCTGTGTGCACACGGACGTGCACTCTGTGTATCCATGTGTTTGCATGGGCACGTGTGCGTGTGCGCGCGTGCCCGTACCTGCATTTATGTTGGGATGGGAGCCGTGCTCACACCTTCCCAGCATCCTCTTCCACGACCCTGAAATTCCCACCCCTGGTCCCACCAACCCAATACGGTAGCACTGAGGATTCCGTGGACCTGAAATGTCCCCAACCCTCCTGGGGACCCACCTAGGGTCACCAGTGTGTTCGTTTGGGCACGTGGGGACCTTTTCCAGACTACCACCTCTAATCACCACCATTTCATGAAAGAAAGGTATTTTTCACAGCCAACGCCAGCAAAGCCACGCAGCCCTGCTAGCTGGGGACAGTCCTTAGAAACCTCTCCGCGTGGTTCCACCTTGGAGAGCTTCGGCGCCCCCTAGTGCTTCCGTTCCTGCGTCCTCCAAGAAAATCTGCAAAGCTCAAGCTCCCAACGTCCCGGCTGCCCGCTGTCAAGAACATCCTTCCAAAGTTTTGGAAGTGCTTCCTTTGTCCAGACATGAAGGCAGCACCCGGGGTCAGCATCACAGGGACCTCCCCTCCCCATGGGTCCTCCCACAAGCCGTGAGGGCCCACGTGACAGAGGAGCGGCCTCAGAGTAGGGAGGTGACTTGCCCAAGGTCACAGGGCTCCTTAGCACCTAAGCCAAGACTGGCACCCAGACCTTGTAGACATTCATTCATGCTATGTCCCAGCACACAGCAGTGGACAAAGTGGACTGGTCCCTTCCCTCAGGCAAAGACTTCTTGCAGAGGGTGTGAGGTGCCTAACCAGAAAATGGACCCCGGAACCGGATAGTTTCAGAGGAAGAAAGAGATGCTGATAAAATAGAACAGGGTTGGTCAGGGAGGACCCTGGGGGCCTGAGCAACAAGGAGGCAGGATGTCGAGTCCTGGAGGAAGGCAGGACAGATCAGGCAGCAGAAGGGCAGTGCAAAGGCCCCGAGGCAGCAGACAGCTGACTGGAGGGGAGGGGCATGGAAGGCAGCAGGAGGCAGGGTGGGAGGGGTAGCCAGGACCAACTCACACAGGGTTCCCTGGCTGCGTGAGGATTTCGAGCTTGGTGGTAGATGCCACAACGGGATCTGAGTGGTTTTAACCAGCCCAGTGGTGGGATCTGACCCACCTTTTGAGGTCATGGCAGCTGTCGGTGGGGGGGGGCGGGAATTGCAGTGGGATGGATGGGAAGCCAGAGAGGGGTGTTGCGGAAATGCAGAGGGCGATAGTAGGGCTTGGATGAGGGTGGTAGAGGTGCGTGGAGGAAAATCAAAAGATGATGTCACAGAGACCTGGGATCTGGCCGTGGAAGGACCCCCAGAGATCAGCTGGTCAGCTGGCACTGTTATTTCAGACAGGAACCATGAGGCCCAGGGAGGGTCAGGGCTCCAGAGCAGTCACACAGCAAACCGGCAACACAGCCGTCTCTCGAACCTAGGCCCCATGACCCCCAACACTGAACAGTGTCTGCTACTGGTCCTGGAGTGGTGTGGTGCCCATGCACAGAGGACAGTGATGGGCAGTGGCCTGCAGGGGCCTGAGGTCGGGCTGGGGTCACTCGTGCTTTGGGGATTCTGCTTCCCTCCTCAGGTAGGGGCTGCCGTGAGCTGCATCCAGCCCAAGACAATCTCCATTTGATAGGTTCAGTGCTGGCTAATTTTTTTAGTTGATATAATATATAAAAACCAGGTAAATCTACATAAAAACCCAGATTTGAATGAATTTGAAAAACCCAGAATGAATTTGAAAATTCAAGCCATCTGACAACAAACACAGCCCCACTTTTCAGCATGTCACTTTGGGTGGGTGGGATGGATGCATAGATGGGTGGGTGGATGGATGGATGGACGGATGAGGGATGGATGGATGGATGGATGGATATGGGTGGATGGATATGGGTGGATGGGTGGATGGATATGGGTGGATGGATGGGTGGATGGATGAATATGGGTGGATGGATGGGTGGATGGATGGATATGGGTGGATGGATGGATGGATGGATGGATATGGGTGGATGGATATGGGTGGATGGATGGATATGGGTGGATGGATGGGTAAGTGAATGGACAGATGATGGATGGATGGATGGATGGATGGATGGATGGATATGGGTGGATGGGTAAGTGAATGGATGGATGGGTGGGTGGATGATGGATGGATGGATGGATGGACTGATGGATGACGGATGGACGAATGGATGGGTGGATGCGAGGAGGGTGGATGGATAGATGGAATGATACATATGTGGATGCGTGGGTGGATGGACAGATGGATGGGGATGGCAAATAGACTGACAGCTGGGGCTTTCTGCCTTTGCGCTGCATGGACCTCGGAGTCAAGCTGGCAGGGGTTTTGGTGGAGGAGGTGAGGGGGAATGTGGAAGGTAAGCTCTGATGCCTTCTGGAGCACAGATGTGTCCGCGGCAGGCAGCCCACCCACTGCTCACTCACACAACTCTTGGCAGAGGAGTGGGTGACGCCTGACATGCTGACTTGGACCACCCAGGCATTTTAACCTGGTTTCCTCAGATGGGCTGGTGTCTGCCGCTCCCGCCAGGAGCCTGCCAGGGATGCCTCCCTGGGGAAAAGGTAACGTTGTAGATGCTGAGGGCTGATTTCCTCCGCTCCGCCAAGTAATTGATTTGCCGTGTTCCATTCTCATCCCCCCTTCTCTTCACGCCTGACCCCTGCGCCCTCCAGGCTCTCCCCCACCCCCACATTTTTACTGCAGCATGACATCTAGGAAACTGTACATCTTACGTGTGCAATCGACTGCCACACACACCTGTAGCCAGGACTCAGAATGTCACAACCCCTCAGCAGCCTCTGAACACCCCTCCCACCGGGTGGTGACGGGTCCTGACCTGCTTCCAGCTGCAGACCGGGGAGCCTGGTTCTGCTTGTCGGTGGCTGCTGCCTTCTGCTGGCTGACTGTGGGAGCTGCACCAGGGAAGGAAAAGCCACAGCCCGCGGGATCTGTGCTAGCTTTCTGGCTGCTTCTGGGGTAAATGACCACGAACTTACAGGGCTTAAAACAACACAAATGCATTATCTTTATTGCCATAAGTCGAACATCCAACACAGGCCTCACTGGGCTACAATCGAGCCATCTGCAGAGCTGGACCCCTTCTACCGTCTTCCAGCCAGCCATGGGGGACAGTCCTTCCCTATTGACAAGGACTCGGGGTTAGACTAGGTCCCCGGAGATCACCCAGGACAATCTCCCCAGCTCCACAGCTGGATCTTTATCACGTCTTCTTCCACGTAAACTAACTCAGCGCTGGAAAGGAGAATGTGAGCATTGTGGGGGGCCATTTTTTGCCCTAATGTATGCCTTCCCATCATCAGGAAAGGGTCTTTTTCTTTGGAAAAGACTGACCAACCTGCAAGCAAAGTCCACAGTCCCTGGATATTTGAGGAAAGACTTTATCATAAATGAGACTAAAACAAAAGAAAAAGTACCCAGAGGAACTCGGGACAAGGAGAAACAGAAAGGAGATGATTCTGCTCATTGTCCTCCCAAGATCAGTTTGCATCCATGAAAGCAACAAATGCTTTCTCTTAAAACAAACAACAAAACAAACAACAGAAAAAGGCACAACACTGAGACAAAATACGTAAAAGGACTTGATCAAAATTTTAAACTTTTGTGCATCAAAGGACACAGTCAACATGAGGGTCAACTCACAAAATGGGAGAAAACATTTGCAAATGGTATTTCTGATAAGGGAGCCCTATCCAGACTATAGAAAGAATCTCCTCAACTCAACAAGAAAAAGACAAGCCGCCCAGTGCAGAATGGGGAGAGGACTTGAACAGAGATCTCCCCAGAGAAGACAGACGAATGGCCAATGGCACGTGAGAAGATACTCAGCACCATGAGTCAAGTTAAAACCACAGAGAGATACCACCTCACACCCACTGGGGCGGCTACTATCCAAAAACAGAGGGTAATCAGAGTCAGCAGGGATGTGGAGGACGGGACCCCCGTGCACGGCAGGTGAGACCGTAACACGGTGAGACCACGGTGGAGACACAGCGGTGGCTTCTCGAACACTTAAAAATAGATTGACCATATGACCCAGCAATTCCACTTCTAGGTGTTCGCACAAAAGAATTGGAATCAGGGGCTCAACAAGGTATTTGTACATCCAGGTACACCTGTGGGGTCCCCTCCGGTCAGCTGACAGGGCAAAGAAGGCTCAGGCCCAGCTTACAGGTGGGTCTGTCCCGGGTTCAGGAGATGCCACCCAGCGTGGACAGCTGCCACGCTACAGCCCCTCCCCAGGATGTCCCCGAAGGATGTGGTGGAGGGAAATCCTCCCGGGGGGCAGGACTTTGGGCAGTGCACCTGCTTGTGCACTGTGCTCGGAAGGAGAAACAGCCAGACGTGAGATTACACGCTGATTCCTGGGCTGTGGCCAGTGGTTCGGCTGGACGGTCGGGGACTTGGAAGGACCAGACCGGGAAATTGATGACAAGGGAATTTGGAGAAGAGGTGTGTGGACAGGGAAAACAGAGATATCTGTGCCCCGTGTGATGCCCACCACAGGGGGAGCTCGGCAGTGGACTTCTATTGTCAGGAGGGCAGGATGGCCTGTTCTGGGGGTGCCAGGCAGCCCCTTTCCCCAGCCACCCTGACCACTGACCCCTGGGCTCCTGCACAAAGTGGCCGCGGCGGCAGCGGTGGAGGCCACGCGTGGCTCAGCAGCAGGGACGTCATGCACCAAGGCGCACCCGGCTCTGGCCCCCACTGCGTGCCCCGTGTGCCAGCGGCGGACACCCACACTGAGCCCTCACCCGGCACCCGTCCTGGGGCGACCACCCAGCCACCTGATGGCAGGCCAATGGCACTGGACAGCCCCCATGGTGGGAAGGCTGGGCTCTGTTCTTACTGGAATAGACACTCGGGATACAGATTTGCCTTCCCCTCATGCGGCACTTCCACCGAGACATCATGGACCCCTAGAACATCCCACCCGCCATCCTGGTGTCCCACCCGCCATCCTGGTGTCCCACCCGCAGCTTTGCACAAGAGCTCGGTCCACGGCAAACGAAGTGGGGCCGTGGCTTCACGCTCACGGAACTCAGTGGTCTCACCGTGAGCCCACCATCCTGTAGCCGCTGGCTGATAGGACAGTGGAATGGACTTTGAAGGCTCGGTTCCAGCCCCAGCGAGGTGGCAGTACCCTGCAGGGCCGGGACGGCGGGCTCCTGAAGGTCGTCTGTGCTCTGAGTCAGTGACCGACATATGGGGCCATGTCTCCCAGAGCCAGGATTCACGGGCCCAGGAATCGGGGGGTGGAAATGGCCGGGGCACCACTCACTATTACCCCTAGTGCCTCCCAGCCGAACATTCGCTCCCCGCCCCCACGACCTTGTGCTCTGCTGCCCTGAGGTCTCCGTTGCAGAGGGAGGGATGCTGCCGTCAGAAGACGGTGATTCCAGTGGACTGGAAGTTCAGTCTGCCGCCCGGCCACCCTGCGCCCCCTGGGCCCCTGAATTTACAGGCAGAGAAGGGAGGTACAGCGTTGTGGGGGGGGACTGATCCTGACCGCCAAGGGCACATGGGACCACTCTCCACAGTGGCGTTAAGGAAGGAAGAGTGTCTGGAACACAGCGGGTCCTGTAGGGCGTCTCATAGTTGGACCACCCCGGGTTAGGGTCGATGGAAAACCACAACGACCCCAGCCAGGCAGGACTAGGAATGGTCCAGACCCTCCAGGAAGGAAGGGGTTAAGTCACTCCACCAGGTTGAGAACCAAGCAGCTGGGGTGCTTGCTGAAGGCAAAGGGCCTGTGGAATGGGGGGTGGAAGGAGGCGCTTACAAACACGGCCTGACCACAGGACCTACTGCCATTACAGAAATGAGGGCTGTGTTTGTGTCATGAGTATTTCCTCCCGATCTTCCTATGAATCTGTGTGTGTGTCTTTGTTTTCTTTCCTCTCTTATCCCCTTATCATATAGCGTAATATACACTGACTTTACATCACGAGAACTAAGGACTGTGAATGTCACATCACAGTATTTAAGCTAGGCGGTATCAGAAGAGTAAACATCGGGGTGCCTGGGTAGCGCAGTCGTTAAGCATCTGCCTTCGGCTCAGGGCGTGATCCCGGTGTTCTGGGATCGAGCCCCACATCGGGCTCCTCCACTGGGAGCCTGCTTCTTCCTCTCCCACTCCCCCTGCTTGTGTTCCCTCTCTCGCTGGCTGTCTCTATCTCTGTCAAATAAATAAATAAATAAAATCTTTAAAAAAAAAAAAAAGAAGAGTAAACATCCCTCCAGGCCTTTACTTCCTGTTCTGGGGAAGGCGTTAGCACATTTTCAGGTGGACGCAGGATACATTTTATCGTGTTAGGTGGAATCATGACCTCCTCGTCGTCTTTATCTGGAGGTTAAGTATGGTTTAAGGAAATGTGTATGGGTGCCCAAACTAAGACAAATAACAAGGCAATGGTACAAACAACTTTATGCTCACAAATTTCTACAGCTTAGAGGGGAAAAAAGAACCAATTCCTCAAAAGCTGCCCCAACTACCAAAACTCAATCGAGATGAAATAAACAATTCAAATGCCCTTATAACCATCAAAGAAATCGAATTCATAATTTAAAAGTTTCCCCAAAAAAATCTCCAGGCCCAGATTCTTCCGCTGGAGAAATCGGCCAAACGTCTGAAGAAAAATTAACGCCAGTTTTTCATAATCTTTTCCAGAAAAGAGAAGAGGAGGGAACACTTCTCGACTTATATTATGAGGCCAGTATTACCCTGATACCAGAAACAAACCAAAAACAGTGGGAGGAAAAAACTACTTTTATGAACTGAAACGCAAAAATCCACAACAAATATTAGCAAACAAATCCAACACCGTGAAAAAAGAATTATACGCCATGAGCAAGCGGGATTTATTCCAGCTGTGAGAGGCTGGTTGGACATGCAAAGCCAAGTCCACGCGGGGCGCCTGGGTGGCTCAGTCCGTTAAGTGTCCGACTCTTGATTTCAGCTCAGGTCACGATCTCAGGGGGGTGAGGGGGAGCCCTTTGTCAGTCTTCGGGCTCAGCAGGGAGTCAGCTTGAGATTCTCTCTCTCCTTCTCCCTCTGCCCCTCCCCCCACTCATGCTTTTTCTCTCTTTCTCTCAAATAAATAAATGAATCTTAAAAAAGAAAGATTCATGCAACCCACCACATCAGTAACCTGAAGAAGATAAATCATGTAATCATATCAACTGATACAGAAAAAGCATTTGACAAAATTCTGCAACCATTTATTATTTCAATGGCAGCAACTAAAATTCTCAGCAAGTTAGGAGTAAAGAAGCATTACCTAAACTTGATAAAGAGCATCTGCAAGAAAAGAAAAGAAAAGAAAAGAAAAGAAAAGAAAAGAGAAGAAAAGAAAAGAAAAGAAAGGAAAAGAAAAGAAAAGAAAAAGAAAAGAAAAGCTCACAGCTAACATCCCACATAATGCTGAAAGACCAAATGCTTCCTTCCCCCCTGCTTCCAAGGGTCACATTCTGGCAGGAGAGATGGGTGAAAAGTGCAGAGCAGGAAGCCAAGTATTTGGTAAATCAGGAGACGAGACATGTGCAGGGACAAAGAAACAGGGTTCGCCCGCAGGGGTGTGGTTTGACGCTCCTTGGTTGACCTCCTGCCTCGAGGGGCTCCTTCTCAGCCTCTTTCACAGTCTTCTCCACTTCTCTCAAACAGGTGGACCCCCAGGGCTCAGCCCTTGACCCTCTTTTCTGTCTGCTCCCTCCACAGAGGTGACCTCATCTTGCAAGCGCTCCAGGTACTATACTGGTGAGGGCTGTCCAGGGAAACAGACTGATGGGATATACAGAGATCTATACAAGAGACGATTTGTCATAGGAATTGGCTCGAACGATCATGGAGGCCGAGAAGTCCCACAACGCACAAGCTGGGGACCTAGGAAAGCCAGGGGTATAGCTCAGTCTGAGTGTGAATGTCTGAAAATGGGGTGGGGGAATGGTTCTCAAGCGGAGAATGCAAATTCTCCCTTCCTCCAACGTTTTGCTCTATTTGGACCCTTAACGGATTGGATGATGCCCGCTCGCACTGGGGAGGGCCATCTTCTTCACTCAGAGCGCCAATTCAAATGCTCAACTCTTGCAGAAACACCCTCAGAAACATCCAGCCTCTGGTTGACCAGCTACCAGGCAGCCCTTAGCCCGGTCAAGCTGACACCTAAAATTCACCACCACACACACCATCTACCTGGTGAACACTCCCCAGTTAACGTCTCCTGCTTAAGGTCTCCTCCTCCTGTTAAGGTCTCTGTTCCAAAACCTAGTCCCGTGCATGTCACTGTCCAATCAACATCTCTAGAAGGTCCTCCCTAAACCCCCACCCACCCACCCAAACCTCACCTGGATTAGTCAGAGGACCTCCTCATCCTTCAAACTTTACAAGGGTCCTCAGTCCCCCTCCATTACATACACCCCCAAATCGAAAGAAGGCTGCCTCCTTCTCATCCCCACCCCTGCTCTCAGTCCACATACCCTCATCTCTCATCAGGGTTATTCAGCTTTTACACATGGCAGAGAGACCCTCCAAAAATGTAACACCGAGTTCATAGCAGCATTATTCATAACAGCCAAAAGGTGCTGTTAAAAAAAGGAACAACAGGCCCAAAATGGAGTCACTTTTCCCCAGGGCAGCAAACCAAGACTCACATGCCGGGTCCACCGCTCCCAGGAATGTAACCTCAAACTAAACGATCTGGGGTTCCCTGCTGGGCACTAGAGGGGTGATCTGCATGATAGACCCCCACCTTCCCCCAAAGGAAGGTGACCTTGCCAGAACAATCCACTCTTCCTTAGAAAACTTCCTTTTCTTCCCCTTCTGCCTATAAAAACCTCGTTTTGTACGCGCAGCTCTCCAGAGCTTTCTACTTGCAACATGGGATGCTGTTTGGTTCGTGAATTATTGAATAGAGCCAATTAGATCTTCAAATTTACTCCGTTGAATTTTGGTTTTTAACAGTGGAAACAACTGAAATGTCCATCAGCTGACGACTGGATATATACAAATGTGGTCTCTCTGTACAAGGGACTACTATGGATTCATGAAAAAGGAATGGCGCACTGTCCCACGCCACAGCATGGATGAACCTTGAAAACATTTTGCCCAGTGAAAGAAACCAGGCAGAAAAAGACACATAGTGTATGCTCCCATTTATATGAAATGTCCGGAATAGTCAAATCCAAAGAGGCAGAAAATAAAGTAGTGGTTATCAGAGTGAGGGGAGGGGGAGGGAAAGGAAGGAACTGCTAATAGATAGCAGGTTTCTACTCAGCGTGATGAGAATGTTCTAAAATTACCTAATGGTGAGGTTTGCACAACCTTATGAATATACTAAAATCCCCTGAAACGTATACTTTAAACGGATAAGTTATATGGGTTGTGAATTCTGTCTCAGATAAATATATGTGTGTGTGTGTGTGTGTGTGTATCTTTCTATTTTTTTAATTTTTTTTTATTTTTTAAGGAAACTCGGATGCTTCACTCCTCTGCTTACACTCTGCAGGGTCTCCTCTCCGAGGGGTAGTAAAGCCAGGTCTGCACCTGGCCCATGAGGCGCCCTCCTAATCCACCCCTCCCCTCTCCTCTCTGGCAACCCCTGCCTCCCCCTCTCCGCTCCAGACGCTTCGGTCCCCCAACTGTTTCCGGAACCTCCGCTTTCACGTGCCTCTGCTGTGACTGTGCCCCGCCTGCACCCTTCCCCCCCAACACCCACACACCTGGCCACCGGCCCCTGCACCTGGTCCCCGCACCTGCACCTCCGCAGTGAAGCCCGCTCTAATCGCGCCCCCACCTCCACACTCCCCAACCCCTTACCCTCTTTGCCCTGGCTCTTAGTAACTTCTGGCATACTGCACAACTTTCTCATCTGTATTATGTAAGCTTGGGTACTGATGACATAACTCCCGGCAGGCGGGCACTTCTGCTCTTCGCTCCCAAATGTGTTCCCAGCACCTACTGCCTGCCCCACAGCAATCGTTCAATAAATACTAAAAGCATTCGAACGCATAAATGGCTATAACTTTCAAAATGAAATATTAGTAAAACCAAACTTTAAAACTTCAATAAACCTCTGAACAGTCTTTTCCGCAGAGAAATGCACAGCGAGCATTAAAAGACCCTTTGCACTCTCACAAATGTTAACAATAAATGCATTTATTATCGGCGTCCGCAGTGCAACACTGCCCGGGAAACGCAGGTCCACCCTCTCAGTCCGCGCCTGGGTCTTGGACCCCTGGCCACAGTACCCCACCGCGCGGGAGATGGTCTTCAGGGCGCAGGCTCGGAAGCCCTCCAACCCCGCGCCACAAGCTCTCCAGCGAAATCCCCCGGCGGCGCCCTCCTGCCTCCAGGGCGGAAACGCCTTCAGTCGGGCCAGGGCCGCATGCGCGGGTCCCGGAGGTCTCGCGAGACTTCGGGAAAGCGGGCGTAGGCACGGACTTCCGGTGGTAGGGCCAAGGACTTGGGGTCTGCGGCGCGGGGTCTGTGACGCAGACGCCGGGCCGCCGGGGCCGCAGGGGGCCGCGGGGGGCCGCCGGGCAGCCAAGAGGACGGTGGGGCGGAACGGGGCACGCGCGGAGGGCCGGGCCGGGCCCCACCGCGGCCCGCCGCCATGGACCCGTTCCTGGTGCTGCTGCACTCGGTGTCGACCGGCCTGTCGAACGACGAGCTGACCGAGCTCAAGTTCCTGTGCCGGGGCCGCGTGGGCAAGAGGAAGCTGGAGCGCGTGCACAGCGGCCTCGACCTCTTCAACGTGCTGCTCGAGCAGAACGAGCTGGACTCCGAGCACACCGAGCTGCTGCGCGAGCTGCTGGTCTCCCTGCGGCGCCAGGACCTGCTGCAGCGCCTGGACAACTTCGAGGCGGGCGCGGCGGGCAGGGCCCCGCCGGAGGAGCGAGGTGGGCGCTGCGGGCCGGGGACCGGGAGGAGGGGCGGGGCGGGGCCCGGGAGGCTAGGGGACTGACCGAGCCCGGGCCCGGCGGAGGCAGGGCCAGTTTGCCCAGCAGTAGTTGTGGCCAGCCAGCCGCGCTAACATTTTCCAGGTTCGATTTGAGCAGATTTGCTTTGAACACTCCTGGGAGACTGGTGAACTGCCCACTTTGCAGATGGGAGAGCCAGAACTCATAAAAGTTGACTTACTCTGGGTTGGAAAACGTGAAAACACATACCAATTCAGTATTTTCTCCATCAGCCCCCTTCCTCCGGCTTAATTAGAAATTACTACAAAGGAAAGGGCGTTGCTCACCTCCTCTGGATGGGAGGAGCTAGGTGAGCCAGCGGCTGCTGCTTTCGCTTTCCTTCTGCCTCTGGGAATGCCCCACTGGTGCCCTTGACGCAGTGAGAACAGTACTGAAAATGGCTCTAGCCCGCCGTTAAGTTTTCAGGATAGCCCCATAGTTAGGTTCTGCTCTCTATTCTTATTCGTGTCTTACAAGCCAGGGGGCCATGGCTGGAAGGTGAAGTGAGGAGCTTAAGATGCACAGCCCATTGCTAACTAGGACTGAACTGAGGCAGCCGTGAGTGGGTGCGTGGGTGGTGTTAGCACCTACACTCTCTGACCAAGTCCATTCTGTGTGGCTTCCTACCCTGTGCTCAGGCTTCCCCTCTCTCCACCCTCCCCTGGGGCTTGCCGAGGTTTCGAGGAATAAAAATGAGACCTGGGTAGAGCAGGGTTTCTCAGCCATACCCCCGTGTTCTCCGAGCCCTGGGAGGGGGTGATGGGGGGTGCTTCCAGGACACCCCCCATAGGCTTGAAGCTCTGGCCTGGCATCAGTCCTCCGGTCACCAAATCAGAAAGGACAGACCTGTGACAACACAGGTGTTACTCTGTAAAGACCTGTATATAAACGATACACTCAGTGCTGTGCAAACAGAACAGGACATAGAAGAATTATGTTTTCAAGGACATTCAGTGGACGGCAGATTGTTGAAATAATACATTTAAAAGGCAGTTCACAAAATACAGATCATAACATTTTAGATTTCTATGTGTCCGTCTGTGTTTGTATGTGTGTAGATACGGTGTGTTGCGGGAGAGTTCACCAGAGATTAGCAGGTAGGGGTGGGTTCATGAGGGCCCATCCGGTATTACTCTCGCACAGAAGACGGGACAGCGTCCTGGTCGAGAGTGGACCGGCACCAGACTTGTCAGGGTTTCGCTTTCTGGCTGTGCCGTTGTCTAGCTGTATGACATCAGGAAAATCACTTCGCTTCCCTGTGCCTCGGTTTCTCCCTCTGTACCAGTGGTCACAGTAACACAGGTGCCCACCTGCCCACCTCCAGGGGCCAGAGCAGAGTCGGCACACAGGCTGACGGCATCTTGGGGGTCTGTAGCTGAAGATACACGTTTGCTGGGGCCCTCCAAGCAGCATTTTGTGCTTCCTCTCTGCTTGCCCTCCATTCCAGAAACCGCCTGTTAGGGTCTGTAATGCCACACCAGCTGGTCTCAGTTGTGACCTTTCAGCAGATGAGGACCTGGTAGCCAGGGACCGAAGACTGGTGGTCAGTCCAGGCGGCTTCCAAAGATTTGGGTGGTTTTCTTGCCCCCGGGCTGCCATTTTTTTGCCCCGGGCTGCCATTTTCTTGCCCCAGGCTGCCATTTTCTTGCCCCGGGCTGCCGTACAAAGGACCAGAACTCGGGGCCTTGAAGCAACATGGAACTGATCCTCCCCAGTCCTGGAGCCAGAAGTCAGAAGTCAAGTTGTCGGCAGAGCCAGGCTTCCTCCTTCCACCATTTCCAGGGTCTGGGGGCTCCGGGCATTCTTTGGCAAATGGCCACCTCTCTCCAGTCTCTGCCTCCATGGTCACACGGCCTCCTCTTCTGTCTTTCTTGTAAAGGTACTTGTCACTGTATTTCGAACCCACCTGGATGATCCAGGATGACCTCACCCCAAGGTCCTCCACTTGATCACATCTGCAAAGACCCTTCTCCAAATAAGTTAACATTCGCAGCGCCAGGGATTTGAGGTGGACATAATGCTTTAGGGGCCACCATTTAACCCACTACAGGGTGGGGTGGGGGAGCAATTCCTTTTCCTTCCGTTGGACATCTCCCAGGCCCTCCCTCAGTTTTCCCCATTCCGCCATTAGCTCCACTGCCACCCACGCCAGCCATCACCTCTTCAGCAGGCCACCCCTTTTGGGCAGTGTTTTTGGAGTGGGCTGGGGGCAGGACTGGAGGCCCCCCTTGGGCTTTCTCTGACCTTCCCCTGGCCCCTGCTGCTGGGTGACTCCAGCCTCTGCAAGAGGACCTCTTACATCCCCAGCACTTAGGTCAGCACTGAGAAGCCCACTGGGAATGTGGGGTTACTTATCTCCTAACACGCTCCCCAGACTTCTGATAAATCATTTTCTTCTCTCCCCAGACCTGCGTGCGGCATTTGACATCATCTGTGATAACGTGGGGAAGGACTGGAGAAGACTGGCCCGTCACCTTAAAGTGACAGATGCCAAGATCGATGCCATCGAGGAGAAATACCCCCGCAACCTGACAGAGCAGGTGAGGGAGTCACTGAGAGTCTGGAAGAGCACCAAGACGGAGGAGGCGACAGTGTCCCACCTGGTGAGGGTGCTCAGGGCCTGCCAGCTGAACCTGGTGGCCGACCTCATCGTGGAGCATCAGCAGGCCCAGGGCCTCGAAAATGAGAACGAGAACGAGAGCAGTACAGGTGGTGGTGGCAGCATCTCCGTGTCCTTGACATCCTGGGACTCGGATGGGCCCGCCTTGGGGGCCCCCTGGTGACCCAGCTGATCTTCTCCGGGGGCCCGAGGGCATCCGCACAGCCCCAGCTTGGGTTCCCCCACCAAGGCTGACCAAGTGCCTTCCACTCGCCGGTGCTGTGAAGACCTGGCCGTGAGCTGGGGCGGGGGGGGCCCCAGCGCTCGAGCCACGCCTGGCTTCTTAATCGGAGTGGGCGTTCACGGGGCGCTTACTCTGTGCCCGGCAGGGTTTCGGGCACTGTGCACGTGCTTTCATTCACTTGTCACGATGGCTCTTGAGGGGGAGAGTCTCTTGTCCCTGGAAATGAGTCCCTGGGTGGGGGGAGTTTTTTATCCATGCCCCGCACACAGAAGGACCTTCAATATCAGCGGTGATCAGCATTGTTACTCTTGGGGTGGGGAAGCCGTGTGCGGTTGGCAGTGGGAGAGCTGGGAGTGGAGCCAAGGCTGTCAGGCTCCAGAGCCCACACTGGGACCACTCGGTCACTCTGTGCTGCCACAGACAGCCAGAGGCCTTGAGGCCGTCCGTGAAGACCCATACACCGGGGCAGGTGGCGTGGGGATACCTAGTGGGCTCATGGCCCTTGAGGGTGTCAGGAGGGGTAGTAAGACTGGGGAGGAAGGCTTGCGGTGGGACTGTTAGGTGCTCGGGTGATTGACACAGTCGGTGCTCTACAAACGTTAGTTCTTAGAAATATTAGGATTTCTGTGATGCCACAGCTAATTACTATTTTGTATCAAAATCATTCTGATAACAGGATCTTATAATTTTAAAAAGTGGTGTTTCTGCTTCTGTGGCAATCCTACTAAAGCTTATTCCTTGACAGTGGAAAGCTCCATAATACAAAGAATTTTACATTCCTGTTGAGCATTACTTCATATTCTCAAAAGTCCCTTTGTGGTCAGTTTCGGTACCGCTTGCCGCCTCTCTTAGGCTGAACCGTGAACTTGGCAGCTGGGCTTCATAACAGCTCCAGGAGCCACTAACAAGGGGAGCGTGTGCGCTCAGCAAACTGGTCTGCTGGAGGCCACCTTTCACCAGCTTCGGGCCCGCCTCCCGCTGAGAGGCCTCAGAGAGCCAGGTGGCTGTCCCTTGTTCAGGCCTTCCAGCTGTGACCTTGGAAAAGCCACACGTGATGTCCCGCCACGCCCACCGTGGCCTTAGGTTGCTGAGATCCTGCGCACGCCGTCCTGCTAAGCTGCAGACCAGCCTTAGCCCCTGCACGGCGAGGGGCTGGGGCTGCCGCAGGAAGTGAGAGTGACGTGGCCCTGCTCTGTAGACCCCCAGCTCGTGGCCAGGAGCACGGGTTAGGCAGCTCACAAGCTCAGGGTGCCATGGCGGCGCAGCCTGGCCCTGTGCCGTGCGCCGCGTTTCCCCGCTGCCGGCGCACCTGCTCTCTGGGCCTCAGGCGGAGCCGGCCTGTGCGTCATAGACGCGTCAGCACTGCCAGTGAGTGTCGGCGGCTTGGCTGACGGGTCGCTTTGGAGAGAAGGTTTGCTGAAAAATCATGTCCCTGTTTCTCGAACAGAGGCAGATTTCAGACGTTCTCCGTTCCCTCATGGCTTATGAGATAAGCTGCCGGAAGGGTAGATGCCAGACACCCGCACGTGCACCTGCCTCCCCCTGCACGCCTCTCCCTCCGTCATACCCTCACGCTGCTGTGATAGAGGCTTCGATGACCTGTGGTTTCCGCACCGGAAATAGTCCGTGGCCAGCTCGCTCTTGTGGCCGGTCTCCCAGTCCCCCAAGGTGTGAGGGCACCAGGTTTCCCCCCCGCACTCGCATCCCGGGTCCTCCGTGGAGAGCAGCTGCTGGCCACGCAGTGAGGGAGGAAGAGCAGGGCTCTGGAGCAGCTGCACGTGGCCTCCCCTCGAGGCCGGGATCTGAATCCCAAGACTCCGAATAGATGACGGGAGGAGAGTCTCCATCCTGCGCCTCTAGGCCGTGCGCGCCGCCCGGTTTGCGGGCCCGGAGGTGGGCAGAGCCTGGAGCCTGGTGATGCGGGGTCAGCTTACACTGACAGCCGCCCCCAGCAGATGCTGGCTCAGAGCCGGATGGAGGCCCGCGTTTGTTCAGCCCGTTCACGCGTCTGTGTTCGGGAGGCTTCCGCCCTCAGCAGCCCCATGCCAGGCTTTGAGGCACAGCAACGGGACAAGGAGACTGCCCCTTGGGAAGCACACGGTTTCCCCTACTTTGTGGAACAAGAGGAAAAGTGTAGTGAAAGTAGACACAAGCAGATAGCAAAAGCACAAAAGCTTGTATGGGCACCAGAAATGGAAAGATGCACGGCAAGTCTTCGAGAAGGATGGTTTTTAAATGATATTTATACTTCCTGCATTTTCTATATTTTCTGTAATGTGTTTTCACTGTCCGCCAGATAAAGGACTAGGTGTAGCTTGGACTCTTTGGTGGGGGTGTCCCCAGAGAGCCACAGAGCACGCGGGCTTTCGGGTGTGACCTGGGGTCCACCGCTGGCTCTGCCCCTTGTGGCTTCATCACCCTAAAACGGGACGATTCAATGAATACCAAGTGCTTGCCCGAATCTGTGGCAACTTGCTTCTCAGGTGCTTCGAAAGTAAGCAGCAACATGTCACCCAGAGCCGCGGAGCTCTGTCCCTCATGACCTCACTGCAGCGGGCCCGCCCATGGCCGCTGCTCCTGAGATGTCGCCTGTCGCCCGCACGTCTCCGTGTCTTCCCCACCAGTGATCTGAGGCACTGCTTCAAGGGAGGTCTGGGATGGGTCTGACTGACATCCGATCGGAACCAGGACCTTGGACGGGACCAGTGACACCCGCCCTGGGCACGGGAATGGCTAGAATGTTCAGAGGAATTTGTTGCGGCAGCATCGCAAAAAACAACTTCTGTTCCATTAATATTTTTTGTAAGACTTTTTTGTGGAATCTGTACTTCCAGTAAAGGTTGCTCACAAGTCATATGGTTTACTTGAAAGTTAAAGTTAGAGCCACCTTTTGCTCTTAGTTCTTTTTCTCCCGAGAAAGACAGGGGAAAGGCCCAAATGTACGTGCTTTGTGGGCGATGTCAGGCCAACGAAGGGGAGTTTCGTCAAGTGTTTCCTGGAACAGAGGGCCGACTCCCTAGTCTCATGGCCTCCCAGATTTCCCGGCTTCACTCCCCCTCTGCCCTCCCACCCCAGCCAGCCCTGCTGGGTTGTGGACATGCACACACACAGGGCTCTGTTAGACCCTTCCAGAGGCTTGCATTGGAGCAGGGTCCAGGCAGACCCTCCCGCATCTCATCTCCTTGCTCCCCTGCTGCGTCTTCCTACCACCCCAGGACCACTCCCCCACCGCCGCAAGCTGCACCTGTGAGGTCCCAGGTCGCCAAAACCACTGTGTACTTCGTGGTCAGTTGCTCAGCGTCCGGGGCATTCAATGCTTGTCGTGGTAATTGCATGACATTTTCTCCTGCTGGTTCTCCTTCCTCTGGCCACCACATCTCAGACCCCATATTCCTGTCCCTGCACATCCAGAACCCTCTTCCCACTTAGCACCCAGGGAAGCCAGGCCCTGAGCCTCACCTGCCAGGTCCTCGGTGCCTGCCACATGGTTCTCTGAAGCCCCAGACCCTTCTTGTCAGCTGCCAAGGGGTCAACACCTTTTGCCATATAAGCGCACATTCACGGGTCCAGGGTTTAGGCCATGGGTGTCATGGGGGTCAGGCTTTATTCTCTCCTCCGCACAGACTCCGCATCTCCCCGCGCCTGACTCTGGTTCTATGCCTGGCACCACGATCCACCCAGTTGCCAAAGGTGGAGACCGGGCCCCCTCCCCCTTGGGACTTGCTTCCACACANNGCACCCCCCCCCCCCCCCCAACGGAGCCCCATCCCTTCTCTCGAGGACCCCACCTGCCATCAGCCCCCAGACAAGCAATATCCGACTACAGACCCCTGACTTCTTAGCAACCGCAAGCTCCCTGCGTATGTTTTAGGTTTGTGTTTGTATTTCCATGATACCGCCTCTGAGTCATCTTGCTGACGCTTTCTAGCCACGTGATTCTGTGTGTGCTGTTTGGACCCGGCCGGCAAGCAGGGCTGTGCTCACGTGAAGACAGCCAGTCACCCGACATGTGCTGATAGAGACAGAGCTTCCCTTCTGCAGGGAAAATTGGCAGTGGAGATCCCCTTTCATCAAAGAAGGCCTGTGTCTTAAGTCTCCGACTAAGTGACACAGACAGCAAGAGTCACACGTGTATACTAACCGCATTAATTGTCAGCAAGGAACAGAGACCGATTCAGTGCTGGATGGCGTCCTCACTGAGCCTGAGCACAGGACCTGTGGATGGTGCTCTCGTGGTGTGGCTTGAATAGAATAACATCCGGGCTCTTTGAGTCACTCGGGCATCAGTCCGACACGAGGCTGCCCGATCCCCCAAACCTGCCTGCCAGGCGGTTGGTGGGGATGTCCCCAGCAGTGTGAATGTGCTGAGTGGCCCTCAAAAATGGCTAAAAGGATAAATGTTAGTACATTTTGCCACAAAAAGCAGGCCTCATTAAATTAACTGTGCTTTTTATTGTGATCTTAATCTAAATTGTGTGTCCTGTGGCCTTTTCTCTCCCTGATCTGTAATTTTATTGGTATTTTACAGTTTACAAGGCCCAGAAGCATAAGATTGGATCTGACCTTATGTTTGTAGGTACTGAGGTAACGTGATCATGAAACCTTGCTCATCACCAGGAGACCAGCTCCCTGCTGCTCTTCCCAAAGGGGTTTCTGGCTGGAGAAACTCAACTCCAAGGGTCCCCAGGCCCCTCAGGATCAACCTGCCCGGCAGCATCACGATACACAGGAGGGCCACCCGGCCCCGTGCACCTTGTCCCTGAACTCCCATCCCGGGTCCCTTCTGGGCCTAAGGCCCTGCTCAAACACCCAGTCTGATGGCAGCCTTGCCTGAGCCCCCCACTCCCCTGGGCACACGCAGGGGGTGGTCCAGCTGTGACAGTCCCGGCTGGGGCAGATGCGGGCAGGCCAGCAGCGTTCTCTCTGGGGCCAGGCTAACCCCCTGTCCATCGCCAATGCGGCACCCCCAGCCAGCATATCCCATGGGGACCGAGCCCCACGATTTGCCCTTCATGGTGCCTAGTCCCAGCGAGGTCCATCTGAGGACCCCAGGGAGATGTCTCCCACCCCCTGAATCACACAGGCCACCCCAAGAGTCCCTCTGCAGGCAGGATCGATGCCATGAGTGTAAGAGCGCACACCCCTTTGCTGTGGGCTGTCTGCTTCATTCATGTGCCCATTCATCTGTCCATGCATTCACTCTACATTCTCAGCAACAGGCCAACAGCTTGACTTTCTAGCTGGGTGACCCCCACAGCAGAGCACCACCTCCAACCCCCCTTTCTCACCTGACTAGACCCTCTCCCAGGGTTGCTGCAAGCTTCAGAGATGAGATGGGGTGTCTGGGAGTGACTGGCACATTGTAAAGGTCACTAAGTGTCATTATTTTAATGGTTTCTGAGTGCATGTTTTTTTTTTTTTTTAAGATTTTATTTATTCATCAGAGAGAGAGCGAGCACAAGCGGGGAGTGGCAGGCAGAGGGAGAAGCAGGCTCCCCACTGAGCAAGGAGCCCAATGCAGGACTCGATCCCATGACCCCAGGATCATGACCTGAGCGGAAGGCAGATGCTTAACCAGCTGAGCCACCCAGTCGTCCCTGACTGCATGTTTTAAAAGGACTTGCCCTTACACTAGCTTGGCCAGCTCAACACTCTCGAATCACGGGTTCCATCCTGGAGGTCTTCGGAGGCACCGATGCTGCCTGGGGAAGCAGCCCCAGTGCCTCTCAGCTGGCCGCTGGGTCCTGTGCGGGGTTTTATATTAGGACAGCAGGAGAGAAGAATCCCGTGTTGTCTGGCCCCACTGAAAGCCCAGACCATAAACCGAAGACTGCAGGAAATGAGATAATTGTACATGGATGGGCAAGACTAGGAGATGAAGTCATTTTCACCCTTCAGGGACGCATGGCCTCCGCAGAGGGCCGGCATTTCCAGAAGGCTGGCCTCTGGAGTCCATTGCCCGGGTTCGAGTGCCAGCTCCACTATGTGGCCGGCTCTTAGGGCGCAGGGCGAGCACAGAGGGAGGGCCTGTGGTCCCAGGCACAGTGCCACCCGGAGACACAGCTCACAGAGTCCATGAATCAGCTCACTCTGCCCGGGCTTCCTGTCCCAGGAGCTGACATTTATGTTTCAAAATTTTTAAGCCTGTTTGGATTTTCTGGTATTTGCAGTGAAGGTGATCACAGGGGAATTTAGAATATGGTAGAGATGGTGTTTCAAATTAGAAAAAAATTCAGCAGCGGGGTTGGGTGAGCCGGGGAAGGTCGTGGGGCACTTGCCTCACGCCTCCCGTGGTGAGATCCGGGGCCTGCTGGGGGTGCAGGAGGAAGCCGGGGAGTGAGACGGGATGGACGATGGCTTCTTCATCTGGGATAGGCAGGAGAGGGCCATCAGATCAAAGACCTCGCTTCTGCCACTTAGCCTGGAATGTCTGCATGTCAAGAAAACATGACAGTCGCCCTTCACCCCTTATCGGGGGTTTCCCACCCCTCCAGTTACTCCCCACCAGCAGCCGTCCTGGCGAGGTGATCTTGCTGGCGTTGTAGCAGCAGCCCGACGCCCCGTCCTCTCCGCCGTGTCACCGAGTGGGCAGGAAGAGCAGGGCAAGGACGGTGCAAGGCATTTTGAGAGAGGGGCCCGTTCACTTAACTTTCGCTACCATATATTGTAATCATCCGTTTTTGTTTGTATGGTTGTTAATCTCCCACTGAGTCTAATTTAGAAATGAAACTGTATCCTAGGTGCAGATAGGAAACAGTATATGGGGTTCAGCACCACCCAGGTTTCAGGTATCCATGGGGGGGCTTGGAAGCCCCGCCCCAGTCAATAGACAAGTTTGGAAGGCAGGCGTTCATAGAGAAGGAACTCAAGTTTAGGGTAAAGAGCCTTTTCAATGTCATTCACCTGTTTGCATTTCAACCAGTGTTTGCTAAGCACCTGCTATGTGGTTGACGACCGCAGGACAGGAGTATGTCGCCAGCTGCTTTCATGGAACATCCGTCCAGCAGGAGAGACAGACAGGCATCGGGTCATCACAGAAACACATGGGATCTCAAATGGAGGGGAGGCCCGTGGGGCGCGGGGGTGGGGGGACTGCCCAGGACTGGCGGACAGAGGCAGCCTCTCCGAGGGACGAAGGGCCGGGGGCAGCGGAGCAGCTGGGAGGCGCGGGGATACAGCAGTCTCGAGGAGCACCCAGCATGGACTGGAGCCGCACGACAGGGGCTCGCAGTGGTTTTGGTGGCAGCGCCAGCTCTAAGGTTCCCTGGGGCAGCCCTGCACGAGTCCCAGGGCGCTGCTGGTCCTCATGAGGCCTGCGAGCCCCCACTGCCCTTTACCACCTTGCTTCGTGGCGTAAACCCCTCCAAGCTCAGTTCCCTTCTGTTTTCCACTTCTGTTTTGCAGCTAGAACCTACCGTGGCTTTTGACTTCTGTCCTGAGAGCCAGGGGAAGGCCCTGTGGAGGCCCAGGCCGGAGGCCATGCGATCAGATTTGCATTTTTCAAGCTCTGGCTGTGGGCTGGACTGGAGGGCGCTGGAGGGGCCATAGGAGCCGGGTCCAGAGGCAACTGCACTGGGCCGGGTGGGGAATGATGGAGGGGGGCTTGGGGTTGTGTGTGCTGCTGGAGCTGCCGGCAGGAATGGTTCCAAGCTGGGGTCTGGCATGTGCATGGGGCATGAGACAGGCAGGTGCCCTGGAGGTTCGACGGGCCATCCGATGGGCAAGGAGGTGCTGCGAGGGGTTGGTGAGAGAACTTCGTGAGTGTGGGTGCCGGTTGTCCAGGCAGGCACAGGGGCCAGACCCTGGAAGGAGAGGACGCCAGGCCTGTGAGGACAGAGAGAAGCAAGGGTCCTGCCCCTGCCCGTCACCCCCCACTCCCTCCAGGAATCTTCTGGAAGCATGTTCCAACTGCAGATACCCAGGCCCCACCCCCAGAGAGTCTGATTCAGCCCTGGGTGAGGCCACGCATCGCCTCACCACTGCCTGGGGCACAAGGACTGCATAATCAGGACTGTGAAGTAACCCAAATGGCCCTCGGTTCTAACCTCTTCCCAGCTTAGCTGCCCAGGACAGGCCAGGACCCACGGGGCCACAGAGGGTGGTCCCGGCTCCTCCGGGTCTCCCACCCCTGAAAGCCCGGAGCTGCAGGGGACAGGGAGGGGATGTGTTCCGGGGAGCAGGCGGTCACCTCCAGGCTGGCGATGGCACTCCCACTGGATTTGGTTTTTGTTTGGGTTTCAGGTTAATCTGAGAGGCTCTGCCACCCAATTTGTAAAACAAACGGGGTGTGATTCACCCTTTGTCCTCCTCAGGAGGGTGGCGTTGGGCCGCCTTTGACACCCACGGGAGTCCCGGAGTCCTGGCAGCTGGGCCCCTAGTCCTCATGACGCCATATCCAGTGCTGGGCCCCGTGGCATGGGAGGGACCCCACTGAGGGAGGGATCGTGCCTTTGCCCAGGAGCACTTACTGCCTCCTGCTATTGGACCCCAACCCTGCATTTCCTGTGAGTAAAGTTGGGGTGCTCCCACCTTCCCCTAGGGTTGCTATGGGACAAAGCCAACGCAGCACCTGGCAGTCCCACCAAAGGTGGTCACTCATTTGTTACCATCATGAAGTGGTGACTGCCTTCAGCGCTGGAGAGGGAGGTGAGGACTTGGGGATGAACAAAGTGTGGGACCTGACGTTGAGGGGCTCCAGGTATAATGGGGGAGATGAACAGAGAAACAATGACAAAAAAGTAGTCTTAAGACCCAAAGTGATTTCTCAGGTCACAAGGTAGAGCTTGGCCTAGAACCCAAGCTTCTGACTCCAAGGACCATGCCAGTTCCAGGACACCTAACTGTTTCCAGGAAGGGGCCTTTTCAGTTGGGCTTCATGGGGTAAGTAGGAGTTCTCCAGACAGAGAAGTGCAAAGGCCAAGAGGCAGCAAGCAGATAGAGTATTGGGCTGGTTCCTGGCAGGCTGAGGGGGCTGTTTGCAGCCGGAAGGTAAAGGAAAGGCCTGGAGTTTATCTTCTAGACAAAAAGGAGCCAGTAACATACTTGAAGCAGGACAATGACATGATTAAATGTGAGCTTCACTTTCTCGGCAATGAGTGTATGTGTTCATCAGAAAATGAGGAAACGAAACAACTAGATACCTAGGGCCGAACAAGCTGGGGCTGGGTCACGGGGAAACACGGAGAAGCAGGGACCATCGCTCAGGAAGGACGCCGTGCATTAGTTAAGGCCGTCGCAGCAGCCTCGGTTGTTTCCAAGGTGCTTGGAGGACTTGCCTCTGCTTTTAGCTTCACAGGGAACCTGGGACTGTGGTTGAGGGAGGTGGTTTTCCCCTTGGGACTGGCGAGAAGTGCAGGTGCACGGGGCGGGGCGGGGCAGGGTGGTGATGAGCGTGGGGGTCTCGCAGTAGGAGGTAGAAGCGTGAGGGCTTCCGGCCTACCATGCAGAACTTTCTAGTTCCCTGACCAGCACCGCAGGCCCAGAGAGTGGCCCAGTCCAGGGTGGGGTCACAGCCCTTCCCGGCCTGCATCCTGTCCAGCGGCTCCCAGGGAAGGTGTCACTGCAGGCCGTCCCCGGGGAGTGTCCCTGCCCGGCACGGGAGCACCCCCAAAGCTAAAACAAGGCTCATGTGTGCTCCAAAAATACTCTGCTGAAAGTGCTGGCCAGCCAGCGCTGGAAATAACCCCGTCTGCTGGCTTCCCGCCCAGAGAAGTCAGGGTGGAGACAGGGAGCCACACTTCCGGTCCCCACACCCTTTTATTTTGGGACAAAGGCTCCCCACCAGGGGCTGCCTGCAGAGGGAGGGGTGGCACTGTCCCCAGCAGCTCTTGCTGGAGAGCGGTGGGGCCCAGGAGCAGGACAGCCCTCCCTCCACCCCCCCCCCTTTACCAGGTCATCTGCTCCATCACACTCAGGCGCCAGGCACTGTTTCCAGCCTCGGGGAGCAGCCAGACCCCGGACCCCAGAGCCCAGGGGATCTGTTCTGCTGCTTCCATGCTGCGACACCATGCGGACCAGTGTCCTCTCGTGGTACGATGGGGACAGACTGGTGGCAGGTCTGTGCTGTGAGGACGCAAGGGGACAATGCAGACAAGGTCAGCGCCCCACGGACCACCCTAACTGGGCCTTGGTCACGCACTTCTTCAGAATCGCCCGCAGGCCTAGCTTAACAGACTGGTGGGTTCCTCTCAGCAGCCTCCACCTGCTGATCTCTGACCTATCCCCCTTTAAGGTCGCCACCCCTGCTCCAAACCTTTCTCATTCTTCTGAAGCCCCACGGCAAGCCCCCCGTGCTCTCCCCCCACCACAGAGGCCTTGGCTCCTTTTTCCAAAGTGAAGGGAGGCAGGCTTCCCCGCCCCTATGGGCAGGGGACCCCCTTCTTCACCTGACCCCCCACTTCAGGCCTCCCAGCTCCTGTACCTGGCTCAGATGCTTTCTGTCTCCCTTCTGGAAAAAGCACCTGCCTCCTCCCGAACCCCTGCCTCCATCTCTTCCTCCACGGGGGGCCCGAGACCTCCTCCTGAGGACAGAGCCTGGCCCTCTTGTTTTTCTGTAGTCCCAGCGCCTTTCCCAAATCACGGGGACCCCAGGGCCAGCTTGGCGGGTTTTGCCTTCACCATGGACCACCTGCTCTTCTAGTTATGTAGCTTTTTCTTTAAAGTGACTCTTTCCTTGCTTAATTTTAAATTAAAGAGAAAGCTTGATGTCTCCACCACAAAAGGAAAGCAGCCCTGTGGCAGACGGCGCTAGTGTCCCCAGTGTCCGTCCACACCTTCTTGCCGTGAGGCCCCTGATGTTTAGCTGAGGCGTGGCCACACAGAATCCAGGCCTGTTTCCCAGTTCACCGGGCAGTGAGGTGTGGACATTCTCTGGAGTTCGGCACGTGAGCGGGAGCAGCAGGTGGGTGCGCGCTTCAGCATCCCCTTCCCCCTTCTGGAACGCAAGCATGATAACCGGAGCACTGGCAGCTCTGTTGGACCGTGAGAGGAACAAGAAGTTGGAAGGAGCCTGGCTCCTGACGGCTGTGAAGCCTCTCCACCAGCCCTCGAGGTTTTATCTCAGGGCTGCATTTGTTTGAGAGAAATAAACTTTTCTCACTGAAGTCACTGTGATTCAGGGATTTCAGAAACACAGTATCACTTGGGGTCAGCAGACAGTGACTATAAAAATGAATGAAAAAATAATATTCTGGACTTGTTGATAAAACTGGCTGCGTGTGAGGCTCTGGACGCAAGGGCTGTTGTCTTTGTTAAAGAAGACATTAGTCATCATTAGCCCGAGACTGTCTCCGTGTATTCAGGACTGACCAGTAATTGAAACGGGAGCCACTCTCTCACCACGTGACTGCAAGCAGGTTAGTGCCAGGTCCCTACCTCACCACTACCTAAAATCAGCGGGCTGGACACGCCCCGAAGGCTGGAGGCGCAGCGCGGCAGGAGATAGCCTGCCTCCCTCAGCACCCACTTGTGGCCTGGGACCCCCTGGCCGTCTGCCCTCCCTTGGGCCCCGTGTGCTCGGCCGTGATGCACGGCCCCACTCTGAGCCCCACTCTGAGCCCCGCTCCAAGCTGCGGATGTGTTCATTGCCCTCTGGACTGCCACATCCTGCCTCTCCCGTGGCCGCTCACCTCCTGCTCACACCCAGAAAGGACACTGGTTCCTCCTCTCGCACACATTTCTCAAGCGCTTGCTGTCTGTGGTTACGAGCATCGGCTCTGCCTCCTGCTGGCTGGGACACCGGGGAAGTTATATCATTTCTCTCTGCCTCAGTCCTGCCGGTCTGTAAAATGGGCATGAAGGGTTAGATCACGCAATACATATCAAGCCCTTAGAAAAGAGCCCAGTACGGGCTAAGCCCCGAGGACGTGCTAGGGGACCACAGCACCAAGGCGGACAGGCAGGGAGTCCATTCTCCTGGGGAAGACCTCTGCACACACAGCTTCAGCCCTGCCCGAGCGCACGGCTCACCCTTGCAGGGAACTCTATTCACCTTTGACTTCCGAGCGCCTAGAAGAGCCTGGCATACCGCAGGTGCTCGGGAAACGGGACCGACAAAGCGACAGCCCCCCACCCCTCCCAGCCAGGTCCCCCGCTTGAGCCCAGCACTGTTCCTTCTGCACCCACAGGAAAGGGCCTCCAGTGACCTTCTTCCTGGCCAGGCAACGCCACCGACTCACGTTGGCGGTTAAGTTCAGGTGGAGAAAACGTTAGCCCTGTGGAGCCCGGGCCTGGAGGTCCGCAACCTGGCTCTGGATTCAGACTCTCCTGTCTGTTTGCTGAGTGGCCCTCCGCTCTTGAGCCTCGTCTTCCTCACCTGAGAATCGGGCTGACGACCCCATGATCTGTTTGTGCAAGGGCTCAGCGAGTGGTTCTGGCTGCAGGGCTGCAGTCCAGGCTTCCTTCTGACATGGTGGCCCAGCGCTGGGGCTGGAGACGGGGCGAGTCACCAGGCTGCCCGGGGTCAAGGAGAGGGAAATGAGAGTCCCCTCTTCGATGGGGCTGTGGGAAAGTTCCAGAAGAGCATGTGGGAAAGTACACTCACGCTGGCCTCGGAGGGCTTGTGGGTGGAATCACCTGAAGGCTTTGCCACGTGCCCGCTAAGTGATGTCTGCAGCCGCGGCAGCCCCGTTATTATCAGCTTGCTCTTGAAACCCGCCCCCACCCTGGTCAGGTCGCATCCTGTCTGCGGCCCACAGGAACCGGCTCTCGGGAGACAAAGACCTGCCGGTTCCCTCGGGGTGGCCAGCTGCTGGGCGGAGGGTTGCGTGGGGACTTGGCCCGGGCCCTGCAAGCGGCGGGGCCCCCACGCGGGAGCCGGGCATTCACCTGATGCTCGCCCCCAGCCCCAGTGTGACCACCGCTCCCCAGGCAGAGCCTTGCGGCACGATTCCCCTCCCCGCCCATAGAGCGGCAGGGAGTGAAGGATTTCTGCTGAAGGGAAACTGAGCAGCAGGGCCAGAGAACGCGTCCCTGGACAGCGTTCCCGGCGTCCGTCTGGCCAGCCCTCTTAGTCCCTCATCTCGGAGAACATGAAAGGCCACAGAGGCAGGGAACCCTAGCCTGGGGTCCCTTCCGTGACCCCCCTCACTGGGCTGAACGGTGCTCCACAAAAATTCATGCCCCTGCGACCTCTGAACGGGACCGAGTCTGGAAATGGGGTCTTCGCAGGTGTAACCAAGTCAAGATGAGGTCCCACTGGAGTAGGGTGGACCCTAAACCCAGGGACCGTTGTCCTCAGAAGAAGATGAAATATGGACAGAATGACACGCAGGGAGAACGTTGTACAATGACAGAGGCAGAGGCCGAGTCCACGCAGCTACAAGCCAAGGATCGCCAAGGACGCTCCCCGCCCCCCAGAAGCTGGGCCAGGGGCGTGGAGCGCGTTCTCCCCGAGAGCCTCTGGAAGGAGCCAGCCCTGCTGACACGCAGGTTTTAGGACTGCTGGCCTCCAGACTGGGGGGGGGGGTGTCCCCTGGGGTCGCTCTAAGCCGCCACTGTGGGGCTTGTGCTCCAGTGACCAGAGGACACGTGCACGTGCCCACCCGCCCCTCTGTCCCCTTGCTCGAGACCGCCCCTCAGCTGCTCTCTGGCTCACCAACCATGGCGGGAAAAAAGAAAAAGCCGCGAGTCTTTCAAAAGCACACGGAAGACCCGATGCCGACCAAGGTTGACCGTGTCCACCACGCGATTGTCTGCACAGGTCACAACTGGGTTTGCTCGTGCTGCTAGGGAGACTTGCCTCGGGCATTCCCTGCCTCTGCTCCCTAGGATCACCCCCAGGAAAGCACCCGGGGCCGACACTCCACATCGGTCCCCTTCTTAGTGACACACGCCTGGGAGGAAATCCCGTGGTTTTCTCGCAGACGGCGGGACCCTTTGCAAGACAAATTCCAAGACAGACTCACTGTCAGGGGCAGTGAGCCCTGGGTCCCAACTTTCTCAGGGAACAAGAATCAGGGAACAGACTCTCCCCTTGAGTGAAGAGAAGAGGGAAGGGGGGAGCCCTCTCTGTCTCCCTCCCCAGGCTGCCCCCAGCCATCTGGATGGAGAGCACCTCAATCCCACCGGACCCTTCTTTACGGTCCTGTCACCCAGAACCACAAGGTTCTCCCATGTTCCCCCGCCGGCTCTAGTGCGTGGCTCAGGATCGGTGGGTTCCGAACCTAATCTCCCCCTTTTGTGTTCTGGTAAAATGCCCACGACATAGACCAGACCATCTAAACCATTCCGAGCGGCACCAAGCACACTCACACTGTTGCGGCCGCCAGTAGCCCCTGTCTACAGGCCCTTGTCCTCCCAACTGAGACACACTAACCCCCAGCCCCTGGCGCCCACCGTCCAACTCTGTCTCCGTGAATCCGACTGCGCAAGGGACCGCGATGAGTGGCTCCTACGGGATCTGTCCGTTGGTGTCCGGCCTGCTTCTCGGCACAGTGTCCTCCGGGCCACCCATGCCGCAGCGGGGGTCAGAATCCCACTGACCTCTTTCATGACAGGCATCCGTACCACCCTTTTCACCTTCCTGAAATGGGATTCTAGAATGATCTAGCACCCTGTCCCTCCCCCCACTAGCTGTCGAGTAGAACCCACGCTCACCGCGACAAGCAACCCCCACCCTACATTTCCAAATGCCCCTCCCAAGGGCAGCAGCCACCCTGGGCCCTGCTCCTTGTCCCCTCCCCAGGTCTCGGGCCCCTGACACCCCCATAAAGGCTTGTCCTTGCACACTTCTGCCCTGTAGGCAAATCACATGTGCAAAAGGCTGGAGGGCAGAATCGGCCCCATACCGCATCTCGGCAGAGGCTCAGCTGGGAGCACCCCACCATCCTTAGCAATCACCCCCATTTCAGAGGCGTGGAAATTGAGGCCCAGAGAAAAGGAGGCCCTGGGACTAACGTGCACTGTGTGCCTCCCAGGTGCTGCAAACCATGTGTCCTTACTGCTCACGGCATCCCTGAAGAGACACGTTGTCCCATTTTACAGAAGGAAACGCTGAGGCTCAAAGAGTCAGGGTCTCATCACAGAGCTCCTTGCTGGCAAAGCCAAATCAGGAGCGAGGACTGCTAATTCTAAGTCGCTACACCCTCCCGGCCTCTGCGAGGAAGGACCCAGGGGCTCAGATGCCCCTCAGTCCTGACAGCAACTACAGGGCCTCTGCCAACCTCAGAACCGGGCTCTGCGCCCTTATCCTGAGCACCAGCCGTGGAGACGGTGGCCCTGCCACGGCCCACGCGGCCGGCTGTGCGGGCAGGACGGCATGTCCCTCCCGTGAGCCAGAGGCTGAGTGACACACACTCAGTGAGGGAGAGCAGGCGGAACCAGGTGCAGACATCCCAGCTGCGGCTTTGAGACCGGGTCTGGCTCATGTCTCTGCAGTCCCTGTCTTCGTCCCACTCTGGAATATCGGCTTCCCGGTCTTGCCCAGGACTCCCACCTTCCTGACACCAGAAAGATTACATTTGCCCCTTTCCTCTGCCCGGCCCTGCTCCCACCCCCAGCATTGCCCAGTAGAGCTGGGCGGGGCAGTGCCTGCTCCCCGGCCTGGCATTCAAGGCCTCGATGCCGGCTTCGGCATCCCCGTGGTTCTGACACAACCCTCTGCTCTGGCGAAATTCCTCTCTGTCCCTGGAACGGCGCCAAGACTTCCGCTGCCTCTGAGCCTTTGTCTCCGCCCCCCACCATGCCTCTGCTCCCCACCCGGTTTCTCCTCCTGGGCTGACGGGGCAGGTCTGGAGTCAGAGGAGCCTCGCTGCAAACCCTAACTGCAGACCCCGACGTTGCTGACTTAGCAAGCTGGGGGGCACTGGACGACCTCCTGAACCTCTCTGAGTTTCAGCTTCTTCACGCGCGAAATGTCTGCTCTATTCAATAAGTGTTTGTTGAGCTCTACCGTGTCCACAGCAGTCTGCGGATTCAGCAGTGGGGATGTGTGTTTCTTACTGTCTATCCTTTTCTACCTTTTAAATGCTATATTAAATGCTAGTGATACTTATTTAAAATTTTTATTAAAATATTAATTACCAATGAAAAGGAACCTAGGGGGGCACTTGGGTAGCTGAGTTGGTTAAGCAACTGCCTTCAGCTCAGGTCATGATCCCAGGGTCCTGGGATGGAGCCCTGCATTGGGCTCCCTGCTCAGCAAGAGTCTGCTTCTCCCCCTCCCCCTGCTCATGCTCTCTCTCTCTCACTCACTCACTCAAAGAAAGAAAGAAAGAAAGAAAGGAAGAAAGAAAGAAAGAATTAAGAAAGAAAGAGGGAAGGGAGGAAGGAAGGGAGGGAGGGAGGGAAGGAGGGAGAGAGAAAGGAAGGGGAAGAGAAGGAAGGGGAAGGGAAGGGAAGGGAGGAAAAGAAAAAAAGAAAGGAAAGAAAGAAAGAAGAAAGAAAGAAAGAAAGAAAGAGAAGGGACCTAGGATAAGGGAAGACATTTCACCCCAAGGGACGGCTGCCATGAGGGTGAAGGGAGGTATCGCACGTAAAGTGCCAGGAGGGAGAGATCATTAAATTGCAGCTGTCACCAAAATGCTGCCCTCAAGACCTCCAGTCTGCCTCCTGCAGTTAGATCTGACCCCACCTCCTCTGGGGTCTCCTGGCACCTTTGTACTATTTCATTTAACCATCCATCCATCCATCATCTGTCCATCCATCCACCCGCCCAGCCCCAATACATTCATCCACTCATTAGTTATTTACGACATACTCACAACATGCCAAGTCCTCCGCCAGGCGGGCAGGAGATAAAGACAATACAGTCTCAGTCTTTCCCTCATGGAGATGACCGCCGGGTGGAAGAGAAATGCCATCAAAGTATTTACAGCATCTGCGCTCTGGTAGATCGTGTCCAGAGTAAATGTGCCTCGTGGAGCGCATGGTGCAGACGCGTGACTTACGGAAAGGAGGCATTTCTAAGTCCACACCTGAAAGTTGCAGGCAGGTGAAGATGGGGCGGGGTGGGGGGGGGGAGGACGTCCCTGTGAAGGGTAGGAGGAGAGAAGGTAGGTGGAGAGTAGTGTGAGCCTGGAGAGGTAACAAAGGACCTTGTAAGCCATGTAAGGAATTTGAACTTTGTCCTGAGATCAGGCTAGGAGGGCTTCTTGCAAGGAAGGGCATGATAAGCTCTGGTTTTGGAGACATCAGTGCGGCCACAATGTATAGACAGTGGGTTGGAGTGGGTGGGAGGCAGGGGCATGCAGGAATAGTACAGGGAGTCAGCTGGAAAGCTGGAGCAGAGATGGCCCAGGCACTAGCAGGTGGCAGGAGTCTGGAGCAGGGCACGGGCAGCAGGGTCAGGAGAACGGGCTGAGCTCTCCCCTGCACGTTCCATTACACAGATTTCACCCTGCTGCGAGATGGAGGAACAGTGGACAAACGCGGTCTCTACCTAGCTTCAGCAATCATTAACATGTTTCCTGTTCTTTTGCTTTCTCTCAATAGGCAAAGAGCAAGACAGGCAGATTTCCTTTTTCTGAACATTTGAAAGTAAGTTGTGGCGTGAAGATGCTCTGTCCCCAGGCCCTTCAGCTTCAGCTCCTGAAGTAAGGGCACCTTCCTCTTAACCACAGACCAGTGTCGCACTGGAAATGCAACAGCATCTACTGTCCGGTCTGTGTTCAGACTTCCTCAGTGACTTTAGGGATGTCGTTTACAGTTGGGTTTTGTTTTGAAGGCCAAGGATCATCAAGTCTCCAGGGTTGCGTTTGGTCACGTCTCTCTGGTCTCCACGAAAGACGCGGGGGGTGGAATGCACAGGGCTTGATGAGTCACTGGAGGTCAGGTGGAGGGCAAGGAGGGGTCCGGTGGCAGCCGGGCTCTGGCCTGGGCAGCCAGCGGCACAGCCCCCAATGAGGAGTTCTGGAGGGGCAACAGATCTCGAGAGAGAGGAATTGTCTGGCAGACAGGCGGAAATGCAGGTGTGAAGTTCGGGAGAGGGGTTGTGGCGGGATACAGACGGGGACTGCTTTAGTGTCCCAGGGCAGCCGTACAAATGAGCACAAACCAGGTGCCTTAAAACAACGCCGGAGACCACAAGTCCTAAATCGAAGGGACGGGAGGGCCGCGCTCCCTCCAAAGGCTCGAGGGAGGAATCTTTCCTTGCCTCTTCCAGCTCCTGGTGGCTTTCAGCAACCATGGGTGTCCCTGGCTTGCAGCTGTGTCCCTCCAGTCTCTGTCTCTGCAGGGGCACGCAGCCTTCCTTCCTGTGTGTCTTCACACGGTGCTCTTACGAGGACGTCAGTCACTGGATTTAGGACGCGCCCCACTCCAGTGGGACCCTCTTACTAATTTCATCTACAAACACCTATTTCTAAACAAGCTCATATCCTGAGCTTCCAGGTGGGTGTGAACTTGGGGGGGCAGTGTTCAATCCTGTACAGGGATCACCGGCATCTGCATGGTAATCGAAGCCCCAGGACAGAATGCCATTGCCCAGGGGCTACAGACGACAGGCGAGGCGGCTTGGGATGTGGAGCAGGTATGGAGTGTGTGCGTGTGAACGGGCGGGCGACTGGGGCCCGGCCTCCCGGTGGGTGCCGGACTGTCATCTGTCCCAGGTCCCCATTGTGGGAGAGGGCACCCCTGCCCACCGCTCACCCCATTACTCACCACCCTCACTCTCCGTCTCCAGGACAGGGCCACAGGTGTGGAGCACGGAGTGAGGAGTCCAACCACAGTGGGCCTGCCCCTCGGGGCATACCGTCTGCAGGGACCCTTGCGGAGAGGACCTGGCCACGTGATGGCTCCCATCCACCCCCGTCCCCAAGTCCTCCCTCTGACTTCTGCAGCTCCCAGGCCGGGCCTGCGGGGTGCACAGCCTCCCGAGAGTGTGCTCTGGGCCCTGTCAGCCTGGGAGCTCCATCGCCAGCAGACGCCGTCCCTGCTGTGGACCCCTCACTGCGGCCAGGGCGCCGCGTGCCCACTGCCCTTGCGCGGACTGGCTCAGGAAGTCCCGCGGGGACCTCTGGGAGTGTCTGAGCGCTGTGGAGCGCTATCGCTGCTCTTGCACAGTGGCTGAAGAAACCAAGGCCCAGAGAGGCAGAGTCGCCCACCCACGGTCACACAGGAAGGCGGACGAGCTGGGATCCAGATTCAGACCCAGTGCCTCACAGAGCCACACAGAGCTTGGTTTTGGACTGACCCCTGCCACTCGTCCTCGAATGTCATTGGCCGATTTCAGGGGGACCATGAAGCCGTCTTGCCCCGGCCCGTGGATCTGCTCCGAGGCTCCTGGGAGCTGCCTGGGGTCTGGCCTGGCCTGGGGCTCTGCCCTGTGCCCCCCGCGCCCGGGTGCTGGGGTCCGGAGGGCAGGTGCAGACCTGAAGCCAGGTGCCACCGTGTGGCTGTGATCGTTCGGAGCTGGGACTTCGGCCCTGCCGCTCAGCCTACTTTTCTCTTCCTTTCTCCACCTTCTGTCCCAGATGGGCTTTGTCCAGGGAAGGCCCTGGAGAAACCACTTCTGGCTTTTCCCGGTTCTCACCTGTGCCACAGCAGTGAGGGTTTCTGGTCTGGTCTGGTTTTCTCAGTCTTTATTAGAGGGCTTCAGGATCGTTCCCACGAGTGACTGAAGCCTGTTATTCCCGGCAAGTTGCTGCACGGCTGGTGGGAGGGAGCCCTCCCACACTCCCCGGGGGCCGAGCTGGCAGCTGGGGTGGGGTGGAGCCCGCTGCAGGCCGTGGGAAAGGGGGCCCCAGAGAGGGGTTGGCAGGGAGGAGCCCCTTCTCCCTCTTACGGAATTTCTCTTCCCCAGATCTTTGGGAAGAGGGGACGAAGGGTGGAGTAGACTCCCCAGTCTGGGAGAATGCTCGCCTCCCAGCGTTTGGGCTGGCTTGTCTCTCTGCCCGGACCTCCTGCCCCACTCTCCTCACAGGACTAACTCTTACTCATCCTTTCTGTCCCGCCTTCAATGTTGCTTCTTCCAGGAAGACTGCCCTGCTTCCCCTGGGCCTGAGGTGGTGACTTCCACTGTGCTCCTAAAATACCCTCTACCCCTGTCTCCCTACCCTGCTTTCTGTCTCTGCCCATGGAATTTAGGTTCCTAGAGGGCTGACGCCATGCCTTCTTGCCCACCTGGTGTCCTTGGTACCTGGCCTCACACACGTCATAGGCTTGCAAGAGCTGGAACAGGAGTCAGCCTGTTATCTCTCTCCCCCCTTCCCCTCTGGGGATGAAGCCTCACTGCCTGAGGCTCCCGGCTTCTCCCTCCCCCACTGGGACCACATCCAGTCAGGAATGACGCAAAAGGCTCTAGTGTCACACAGAGCAGAAGCAGAGGCAAGGTGGACAAAGGGGGCTACGGGGCAGGGGAACCTCCTGGAAGGGGTGCCTCGGTGGTGAGGGAACTCAGGGCCTGGGAGATGTCGGTCATGTGAAGGGTCTGCTCAGAGTGTTCTGGGCAAGGAGGAGCAACAAGTGCAAAGGCCCTGGGGCAGGGACCAGCTTGGCAGGTTTGCAGTCCACACAGGCCAGGAGGCGTGGAGCTGGGCGAGCTGTGGGTTTTATTCCAAGGGTGTCGGAAGCCAGGGAAGAATGTGCCGGGACTCAGCAGCAGTGCTGCGAGCCAGCTCTCCTGGCGCCGGGGTGGCTTGCCGAGCTGAGGCTGAGCCACGGGGCTTGGGGGCTTCCCAGGGGTCCTACTGCCTCCCCCGCCCCAGCCACTGGGCTGTCCTGCATGTGCTGGCCGTTGTCTGGAAATATTCATGGAAGGCGCAGCGAGGAGGAGGGCGTCCCGTGGGGGCGGCGGGGGCCGCGGGAGCACCGCTCACCTTCCCGTTCCCAGAGTTGATATGACCTGGCGAGAAGTAGGTCAGGGGCAGAGAGAACCTGTTTTGCAGCCACCCACAGGGATGTAGACGTGGCTCAACGAACATTTTAGCCTTTGAGCGAAAGCAGTGAGGCCCGCCTCCCTCTGAGCTCACGGTAGTTACACAAAGGTATGAGTTATATGGTAAAAAAGCATTCAGTTCTATGACAAAAAGGGTCCTTCTTGTTCTCGCCCATTAGAAAGGACCTGACCTGCTGTAAGGATGCCGCCCTCCCCACGGGGTCTCACCCCGAGTCCCTGGGGGACCAACAAGGCACACCTGCCTCTCCACTTCCCCCCACGTGACCAGTGAGGAGAGAAACTGAGGCTCAGAGAGCTCTGGAGACCTCCCCAAGCCACAGGCCAGAACACGCAGAAAATGAGCTTCACACCTGACTCCACGTCCCGCGTCACTCAAAATAATCCCTGCTCGTAAAGTAGCTCATTTGCATAGGAGAACAGAGGGGGATGATAAGGTGACACGGACACCACATGCCACCTCCCGCCTAAGACACGCCAGGACCAAGCAGCCCAGCTCCTGCCCTGGCCGGCAGCCACTCTGCCCCACAGGTAACCACCCAGGTTTCACGCCTGTCTTGCCCTCCTTCTGGGCCCCTCCTGCTCGGGGCCCGCTGCTTTCTGGTTTCCCAGTGCACGGGATATTAACAGGGAGCGCTCAGTTTTCGTGTATAAACACAGAAATGGACCTGTATTGGGGTGTTTTAGCCTCTTCTAACAAGCAAGCACGCACTGGACAGCTTGAAGCAGCCGAAACATAGTCTCTCACATTTCCGTGAGGCTGGGGGCCCGAAATCCCGGTGTGGGCAGGGCTCAGTCCCCGGGGAGGTGCTGGGGGAGCGTGTGTCCCGGCCTCCCTCCCGGCTTCCCGGGCTGGTCTGCAGCCCCTGTGCTCCGGGGCTGTGGCCTCGCGGCTCTGGCCTCTGCCTCCGTCCTCACGTGGCCTTCTTCCCAGCGGGTCTGTGTTCACTCCTCTTTTTTTTTTTTTAAAGATTCATGTATGGATCTGAGAGAGCAGGTGGAGGGGCAGAGAGAGAGACAGAACCTCCCACAGACCCTGTGCTGGGCACAGAGCCCGACCCAGGACTTGACCTGAGCTGAAATCCAGAGTCGGATACTCAACCGATTGAGCCACCAGACGCCCCTCTCCTCCTTCTCTAAGGGCACAACCACTCCATGGGGGACCCACCCTTAATCCAGGATGGTCTCTCCTTGATGTCCTTAACTTGACCACCATATTCTAAATAAGATTGCGTTCACAGGGACTGGGGCTTAGGACACGGATGTGGGGGGCCTCTGTTCACCCACTACATAGAGGAATGTGCTCAAAATTTACTTAGTTATTGGGGTGCTTGATCAGACAGTTTAGAGCCCCAATGGAGTGAGGATGTCCCTGACACTGCTTGTCGGGGGGGGGGTCACATCTTGTGTCCCTTCGTGCCCTGGCTGCTCAGTGGGGTGGAGGAGGAGAGATGTGGTCCAGGCTGCTGGGAGGTTCCTCGGGAGCCGGCTTGGGTTTAGGATGTGGGCGAGCGTGGAGAAGGCTGGCCGGTTCTTCCCATCTGCACCTGCCACCCACAGCACCCTGCTCTTGCCCACCACCCTCCACCCTCAGACTAGCCTGGAGTGTCCAGTATGGGTTGCCACGGCCATGGGTTCTTCTTGCATCCTGTCCTGTCTTCTGGGGCATGTCTCCCCTTGTCATTAAAGCAACAAGGGGGGTAATGACTTGTTTAGGGCTCATCTCCCCCGGGATCCTGCCTGTTCCATTCCTTTCTGCCTTGCAGGCTCTCCAGAGGTCACCGTGGACCGAATGCATGAGATCCAGTGTGGGTGACCCAGGCCCTCCTTAGCCTGGTCCAAAGGTGGGCAGGGCTGCAGCGGGGCACCCCAGCAGCCCGAGAGGAAGGGATTGCTCCAGATGGTCCTGCTGGGACCTCTCCTACAACAGCCGAGAGCACATGCAAGCCACCGTCACCGTGACTCGCCCTGCCCCCTTGACTGGGCATCTGTGAGGCTTCCACGGGCAGCAACTGTTCCACAAATTAGCACCTGCTGTATACTGGAGATCAAGACGGAGAGACAGACAACGGAGGGACAGACTGCTGCCCAGACAGCTGGGGTTGAGGACCCTGCCCCTCGGGCCCCTCCCCTGCCTGCTTTAACCTTCTCTTTGCTCAGACTTGGGGAAGGGCTCCTCCCTCCTCCACTCTGCAACCTCCCACATTGGGAAAACGCCTGCAAATCCTCGCAGAGATCCCACCCATTCTCCTTCTGCCTAATGCGAAAAGCTAAGCCTCATTGCAAAAAGCTATGAATTCTTGTGAACAGCTCGGAAGCCCCGTCCCTCAGCCCTGCCTCCCACAGCTGCTCCTCGTGCCCGGCCTGGGGCTTTGGGCCTTTGGGGCTTCATCAGGACCCAGGGACGCGGCCACCTTGTCTGGCTCAGGAGAAGCACTCCTCGCAGGTGGAGATTTCCATCCAAATGATAATAATAATCAACCCCACCCCCACTGTCCGAGAATCAGGCCTCTTCCCTTCCTGCGTTCTGAATCCCAGCCAGCAGCTTCTGAGAACGCTCTCCCTCAGTCTCGGCCAAGCTGGAAGCCCTCATTTCCTCATCCTGGGGCCAGGAGAAGGTGCCCGCGGCTCAGGCACCGAGCAAGGCTGGAATCGAAGGCAGGGGCAGGGGCAGGGGAGGAGGGCGGCGTGGAGGAGGGCGCCCGCGTGGGACGGCTGCAGCAGGCTGTGCAGGCTCCATGGGTGGGAAACACGTTTGCCTCACACGTGGGGACATTTTTCTTCTCACATCCGATCTGACCCACCCAACTCTTTGGACCTAAAGTCACGCGCTACTTAGGGAGGCAGCCTGGAAGAAGCCTCAGATGTGTGAAAATCTAGAAAGCCCAAGAAAATCACAGGTTCCTCCCTAAAAACGCTGTGAACGCACAATTAGAGGAAGACAGTAGCCGGGATAAAGAAGTCGCCGGCCAGCTACAGGTCAAGGCAAATCGTCACTTGCTGACCTCTCCACAGCGCTGTATAAAGAACAGGGAGGGCCACCTGGCTGGTGCAGTCCGCTGAGCGTCCGACTCCGGTCATGAGCTCAGGGTCGTGGGATCGAGCCCCGTGTCAGGCTCTGCACTCAGCGTGGAGTCTGCTTGGGATTCTCCCTCGCCCTCTGCCCCTCCCCCTGCTCCTCTCTGTCTCTCACTAGAATAAATAAATAAATCTAATTTATTTTTTTAATTTTTTAAAAGATTTTATTTATTAGAGAGACAGAAAGAGAGCATGGCGGGGGGAGGGGCAGAGAGAGAGGGAGAAGCAGTCTCCCCACTGAGCAAGGAGCCTTACCTGGGGCTCGATCCCAGGACCCCGGGATCATGACTGGAGCCAAAGGTAGACACTTCACTGAGGGAGCCACCCAGAAGCCCCAGTAAATCTAATTTAAAAAAGAAATGACTAGCTATTCTTCAGGTGTGAGAGTGAAAAATATAATTTACTAATGAGGATTTAAGAATCTGCTGCCAGCTTGAGCGTTGCTAGATTCATTGTTACCAGTCTCTCGAGGTGGCAGAGAGCATCCTGCAGCCCTCGAATGCCACCCTGGCGGTCCAGTTCATACTCGTCACCCTGTGACGCTGGGAATGTGGGGGAGGGGCAAGAAGGCCACACTGCATGTGGGGGAAGGTGACCAGTGAATCTGCACTGCCCATATCCAGGGGCCCTGCAGATGTCGGGGGCTGACCCCTGTCCCCCAAGTTCCTAGGTTGGAGCCCTAACCTCCAGCACCTGAGAATGTGACTGTACTGAGAGTTGGGGTCTTTAAAGAGATGATTTAAGGTGACAAGGGCAGGCCCTATCCAACATGACCGGGGTCCTTCCACGAAGAGGGGATCAGGACACAGACACGCACAGAGGAACGACCCCGTGAGGACCCAGGGACAGCACGGCCGTCCACACACAAGAAGAGAGGCCTCAGGGGTCCCTGCCCTGCCCGCGCCTGGACCTCAGGCTTATCTGTTGTTTAATGTGCCCAGACCAAGGGACTTGGTAACAGCAGCCCTAGCAAACTAATACAGAGGCGCCCATCTCAAGCAAAAAGTTTTTCAGCTTTTCCCATTTGTCGTTATATGAAACGCTAAGCCTCTGTGTCTAAATTAACTCGGTATTAGCCGCGAAGGTTGGCAACCGCGCCCTCCAAGACAAAGATCCACAGCGCACGTAAGAGCTCTTAGCTTGACGGATGGATTCATCGGTTAACCGACCCTGAGTTTTCATGTCCGTCTGCCACTCTGGCTTCTTCCCGGAAGCTCATTTCCTCCTCCACATAATGGGAGACGCAGAAGGCTGGAGAGAAGCCCAAAGCCACACGGCAGCCTCAACTCCTCTTCTTGACTCAGGGTCGGCAGATGCAAGTCCGTCTCAAGAGCTGTCACTGGCCCAAACACACACTATATTCAAAGCAGATGCAGATTTATTGCTCATTCTCCTCTTACTCCACCTAGACTTTGGGCTCGGACGTCTTGATTCATTGATGTATTTCTGGTGCCTGGCCTGGTGCCCGGCATAAAGCGGCTCGACGTGAGCGTGTCTGCCAGATAAATGAGCGAAATGCATAAAAACTGCAACGTCTAATGCTTGTCATGGCATCTATAAAAGTTAATGTGATTTTTAAAAAGATTTTGTTTTCAAGGAATCCCTGCCCCCAACATGGGGCTCGAACTCACGACCCCCAGGTCAAGAGTCTCGCGCTCCACCGACCGAGCCGGCCAGGTGCCCCGAAAGTTAAAAGCGATCATAAGGAAGTGTCAGGAAGAAAGAGAAAAGCTTTCCTGGTTGTACTGCTGTTGTCTGCATGCCCCAGATCATTCCCCCGAAGGTGCTTGAATGTGACGCTGGGTTAGTGCTCCACGGGGCGAGGCTGGTGCGGGGCGGGCACCACCTGGCACAGCCTCTCAGGATGCTCCCGCTTCCCGGGTATGGCGGCAATCATGGTTTCCAAACTCCCAACACATGCTCACTTTGAAGGCTTGGGGACCTTAATTATTCCGTAGCTTTCAGAACACTATATTTATGTGCTTTTAAATGGTGAGCGACCAGAACACACAGGTTCACAGGTGTTTTGGGAAAAAAAAAAAATCACAAACACATGGCTTCTTTTTTTTTTTTTTAAGATTTTATTTATTTATTTGACAGAGAGCAAGAGAGCGCGAGAGAGCACAAGCAGGGGGAGGGTCAGGGAGAGCACAAGCAGGGGGAGGGTCAGGGAGAGCACAAGCAGGGGATAAGGAGGGACAGAGGCAGAGGGAGAAGCAGACTCCCCACTGAGCAGGGAGCCCGACGTGGGGCTTGATCTCAGGATCCCGGGAACATGACCTGAGCCAAAGGCAGACACTTCGCCGACTGAGCCACCTGAGTGCCCCACACATGGCTTACATGGCTTCTTCTCATTATAAACCATTATTTTGCAAGATTACATACTTTAATAACATGTGAAAGTGACCTCCATCTGTTACAGACATTTGATAATAGCAAACATTTAAAGAAGGAATTAACAAAAAAAAAAAATTGCCAAATACAGATCATTAAAAAACACTTAAAGATAATTCCACAAATGTCTAATATTTAAAAGGTTAGTTGCCCTATCTGATAATCTTAATCCTTTGTTTCATGACAAATGTTTTAGTCGTGGAAAAATTTCTTTCCCTGGGCATCGATACTGGCAAATCCTTAGGAGTCTGTACAAATCATCATCAAGCTGGGCAAGAGCAGGAGTACTGGCTGCTTTTTTTTAATGTGGTAAAAAACATATAACACGAAATTTACCATCTCAACTATTTTTAACTGTGGAGCTCAGTGGTCTGAAGCACATTCACATTGCACAGCCATCCCCAGAATCGCCTCCAGAACTTTCCATTTTTCCAAACTGAACCTCTGTCCCTGGGAGACACCAACCCCCATCTTTCCCCTGGCCCCGGTGCCCGCCGTCCGCTCTCTGTCCCCCGTGAAGCTAGCCATTCCAGGGACCTCTTCTCGGTGAAATGTGTCCTTTGGTGACAGGTGTATTTCACTCAACATAATGTCCTCAGGTCTCACCCATGAGGTGATTTTTTAGTGATGGAATTTTTCAACTGCTTGACAGGAAACTGCAGCGGGCAGTGAATATTCGAACCCCGGAAAACGCCTACAAGTATTACTGGGGGGTTTCGGATCCTGTACCATTTGGGTCCCTCAGCAAGCTTCGTGGCACCACCCGGAAGCAGGCCCGCCGTTGCCAGTTAAGTACTTGAACTGCTTATTCATTGAAACACCACTCATCGGCTTTGTTTGAGGAAGACTGTGTGTATAAACTCATTAATATTTATTTTATTTGCAAGAATGAGTCACCACTGGCAGAGGCACCCCCCTCATGCCACAGCCCCAAGCCAGTAAGACTGCCGCCGTCCCACGTCCCACGTGCCAGCAACGCCACTCTGCAGCTCCCAGCTGTCAACCTCGCCCTTCCAGGTGACTCCACGTGGCAGCGCTTCCTGTCCTCGCTTTGACTGGATCAACCAGTAGCCCCTTCGTGGTGATAAGTTTAACTCTACGAAGACAGTTACCACACTTTACCCTTTTTCTGTACTTCTTTTCTTTCCTTCCCCCACTGAGCAGGGAGCCTGCCTTCCTTCCTTCCTTCCCCTCTTCCCTCTTTCCTTCCTTCCTTCTTTCTTTCCTTCCCTCTTTCCTTTCCTTCCTTCTTTCCTTCCTTCCCTCTTTCCTTCTTCCCTTCCTTCCTTCCTTTCTTCTTTCTTTCCTTTTTTTTAGTAGGCTCTGTGCCCAGCATAGAACCCAATGCAGGGCTTGAACTCAAGACCCTGAGATCAAGACCTGAGCTGAGATCAGCAGTCCAACGCCCAGCTGACTGAACCAGCTAGGCGCCCTCTTCTTTCTAGATTTCTGGACGGGTCTTTCTGGCTATTTGGGGTCGGGAAACACATAACCTTCCCAAGAGACAGTGGGAAGAATTTCCCGTCTGGAAACACACTGGGCAGGATCTCAGGCTACACACGGGAGAGGGCGGTGGCCTTGGGGCTTTCTCAGTCACCCCAGAAGAAACCCCCCAGAGACCCCGCAGGCTGTCCTTTACATGGCACTGATGAGAACAGGGGCCCAGGCCCTCTGTCAGCCTGTCGGGGACAAAGGGGAATGAGATGCCAGTGGACTGGGAACAATCCCGCTTCCCTCCAGGGGGGTAGGCAAGGCCCAGATACAAGGGACTTCCGCTGGTGATCTCCCCTATAGCCTTTCCTGACTCCCTGAGCCCTCGCGGACAGCCTCCTTGGGGGCACTACCAGCCTCACCTCAGGAATGAGGAAACTGAGCCCAGAGAGGTCAAGGCAAAGGTGGGGCCAGGGCTCCAGCCCAGCCCGGGGAGAGCTTGAACTACGTCTCTGGGCCTTCTCCCTGCAATAGCTGGGCATTGCTACGAATGTGAGGAACACAAGGAAGTTGTCAAGAGATACACACTGCAAGATGTTTACGACTTGCTTTTAAAATATAATTATACAGAAGAAGGGGATGGAAGTCTTCACACCCGTGTGGGAAGGCTTGGGAAACTCCAGGAGCTGGGGGCTCCCTGTGCCTGGCACTGTGCTGGGACAAGGTGGCCGGGAGGCCCAGAGACCCTCAGTGGGCATCAGGGTCAGTATCTTGGCGGTCCAGCACTGATCTGGGGGGGGGGTTGTCCCCAGCTTTGGGGGCCTGGGGACATGTTTTGGTGTAGCACCAAGACTGTCTTTGGAGCCAGTCTTTGGTTCAAGTCCAGCTTCAACGGAACCATGAACTGGGCAGGGAAGTTCATCTGTGGGGTCTCAGTGTCCTCATTGTACACCCGTAAGGGTCGAGTGAGGTTATATGGAGTGGGGTTCCATAAATGTTCTGCAAATGTGACTTTTCCTTCTGTGCTCTCAGGGAGGGACACACCTCAACCAACTGCCCAACTGTCTCCCTCATGGATCAAAATTCCAGTATCGGTTAACAATGAGAACTCGAACTGCCGTGGCAACCGGAACACTCTGGCTGGTGATCTCCCCAGCTCACCGGCCAGTTGGCTCTCTGTCTCCTCCTCCATGTAGTAGGAAGGATACAGGACTGACTGTGAATTACTTCGAGAAGGAAAGGAGAAAAGCAAGTACAATGGTTCCCTTTCTTTCCCTCTCTCCTTCTTTACCGCCTGCCGCCTCAGCAGGGACACACGGGAAACCCAAGCAGCGTTGACGCTAGTGGCCGAAGTCCCCAAGCCCAGGGCCCCCACCTCTTCCACAGGGACTGGACTCCTTGGGCAGCATTGGAGACCCTTGGGTAGAAGGCTTACGCCTTGTTGTCCCTTAAAGAGACCACTCCTTGGTCACAACAGCGTAGCGACGGGATCAGGAATCAAAAGCCCCCGGTTTACTCAGGGCTCCAGTTCCAACTGTGTTCTAGACTAACCGGGTGCTTGTGGGTGAACCCTTTTTGGGACTCGAAGGGAAACTGGGCTTCAGTTTCTTCCTCTTGAACCTAGGGCCACATCTTCTGCCACCCACCCCAGCTCGGACCTTTGCCGAACTGTATCATCACAGCCGCCTTCCTCCGGTTGTTCTCCATCCTTTCGATAGATCTGGGACACACCCAGATCTCTAGGACAGAGGCCAGGCCACACTCTGATCTTATAGGAACGCTCCTCCTGAGCTGCTTACATTTCTGGAAAGGAGAGGTGGCCCGGGTCATGTTTGAGGTTGACAACGACATCATCCAGAGAGCTGAGCTGGTGGACACATTTGTGAAAACACAACCCTGGGCATAACACTGAACTATCTATCCGCTCCCCTCCCACGTTACTGGGTTTTCTTTATCGAACCTTCGACAGGAGGGTTGGAGTGAAAATGTTTCCCCTGCTCGTTGTTTTCCTGACTGAGCCTTACAAGGATGCCACCCAGTTGCTAAAATATTTTTCAGATAAATACTTTGGGGGAACAGTTTAGTTGCGCAGTATAAATACGTAGAAAAGGCATTTTAGCTTTCGGAAAGCCAGTTTTCATGATTCGTGCTTGCCTGGCTTTTACCAAAGGAACATTTGTGTGGGGGGGGGGCTTGCCTAATGATAGAAATAATGCACATTCATGATGAAGTATCTGGAAAGCACAAAGAAGGAAATGAAAAATACCCAGTCTCCCGCAAAGACAACTGCCAACATTCTGACATATCTCTTTCCGGGAATATATAAACCTATGTGTATATGGAGAAATGTGGAACACTAATTGACTGGGGTCCAATATAAACATATATGTTTGTCTTTTACAACTTTGAAACTTAAAATTTAATTTTGCTTTTCAAAAATGCTTTATTTCATGTAAAACTCATCTTCTTGAAACTTCATCACTTTGGTTAATAATATTCTAGGGTTTTTCAGAAACAAGACATTTTACATGACACATTCTTCATCTTAACACAGATGTTTTCTTCTTTGAATCTGGGCGCACACTGTCTATACTTGTTTGTAACTTGCTTTTTTTTTTAAAGTTTTTTCCTCCATTTTAAAAATTAGAGCACACTTCCCATACTAATGGGCAGTTCTGTGAGTTCTGACGAAGGCACATAGTTGTGTGACCACGGCCACAGTTGAGATGTGGAATGTTGCCGGTCATCAGCTACTTAACTGAAAACATGACTGTGGATGCCAGCAAGCTCTCTGTCATTTGAAAGTGCAAAGACTTAATCAATCTCTTTTTTTGGCCATTTAAGTTGTTTACAATTTTCCTCTTAATGATTTTGCAATCTGGGGGAATGGTGTGAACGAAGGAAAATGAGTGAAATCTGGGATCTCTTTTTCCTGGTACTAGACTGAGTGGGCTTCTCCCTTCTCTGCTTGGAGAACTGCTCATCCTTTGAGACCCAGCTGAGGTGTTATGTCCTCTGTGAAGCCCCTTCTGTGATGCGGTAATTCCTTCGGTAATTCCTTCCTCTGTGGTCCCAAGGCACTAAGTTACACACTTGCTAACTTGACACTGTAATAGTCTTTCTCCTCTCCCCTCCAGGCTGTGAACTGGGCCAAGTGATATCTTAAACAGCTCTGTGTTCCCGAAACCTAGGCCATGCCTGGCTCATAATGCTCTACACATGTCCGTGAAATGAATGAACATTCCACACCGTTGAACTAAATTTTGGCATTGAGTTGATTTCTTAGGAGACAGATACTTCATGGGTGTGGTGCAAACGTGGGCTGGATGAATTAAGCTGGTACGCTTGAAGAGAGCTGGAAACTCTCCTCCGTCCCAGACCCCGGGTCAGGGGTACAAATTCGGATTTACGTGTAGTCGATATTTATTTGATAAATGAATACACGAATGAAAGAAAGGTGTGTTCCTGGACCCTAGGAGATAAAGCCAATCAGAAGTAGCACCTGTTCTTGGGGAGCTCACAGTGGGAAGCACGGAAGCCACCTCCGAAGCTTTCACCCGCTCCCCATGCAAACTTCACTGAGAGTTGGGTTAGTTCAGGGGCTCCTGGCTACCTCACCACAGACGTACGGTAGCCAGTGGTGCCTGGCAGCAATGCCCTGACATTTTGGCCTGTGAAGAGTTTCTGCTCCAGGTGTCAAACCGTGAGGGGGAGGCATCTGCTTTAACTTACTAAAAAGGTGTATTTCTCATCTCTGTGTCTGCAAGATCTAGCACGGGACTTGGCATATAACAGGTGTTTTTAAAAGTTTAAGTACAAAATATGAATATGAATAAGGACAAAGATAAAACCGACCACCATTGGGTTCCACTTGTTAAAACACCCCTGGGGTAGGTCTGTGTCATTTTCGCGTCCTACACCTGGGGCACTGAGTGCCAGCGGGCTCCCCTGAGTTGCCCAGCCCCACGCCGCAGGGACAGGCATGTGCCGGGAGTTGAACCAGCTGTGCCTGGCTCCCAAGCCTGCACTCCCCACACAGCGCCCACGAGCCTCCATATCAAACGCTGCCCACCTGGGCCTCCGCAGGTAGAGCAGGTAAGGCTCGGTGAGCGGCCCTGCGTAGAAACCGCGTCCTTCTCAGTCCTGTAAGATTTGGTTTGCTCCCAAGGAGGCAGCCGGCAGGTAACTTGCTCCTGGGCGTGCCCTCCTGTAAGGTGTGGGGACGTGACGTCTAGTAAGGGTCTGGCTCAGAACCTGATGCACAGTAGACGTTCGATAACGGCCGTAAGGGCAGATTTGGGGGCAGATGCCTCCGGGGAGCGGTTGCTCAGAGGAGACGACCCTCACCTGGGCGGGGCGGGGCTGAGGGCGGGGCTCCGCTCGCACCTAGCCAATCGACGCCCGAGAGGCCCGGTCCGCCCACCTGAGAGGGCGGCGCTTGCGCACTCGGCCTCCGCGGCGCTCCTCCCGGGGGGGCGGGGCCGGTCGGCGGCGCTCGGCGCTGACGCTGCGCCGACGCGCCCGACGTCGGGCACGTTGACGCCGGCGACGCGCAGCCGGGCCCGCTCCTCCTGCGCTCAGCCAGTGTCCGGCCGCGGGCCGGCCTTAGTGACTGGGGGCTGCGGGCCCGGGGCCGGCGGGCGCGGGCGCGGGCTGCCTTCGTCGGGCCCCGAGCTCGCCCGGAGCGAGCACCCGCCCGCGAGCCGCCGCGGAGCCTCCACGCCCGCTCCCGCCGGCGAGCAAGGTAAAGGAGCGGGAGACCGAGGCAGGCTCGGGGCGGAGCGGGGCCGAGGTCGCCCCGGGCGCCGGCCCCCTCCTCGCGGCGGCTGCGCGGCGCTCGCTGTCAGCTCTCTGGGCGCGGGGGCGGGGGCCCGGGACCCCAGTGGGACCCCCGGCGGACCCTCCCCGAGGGACGGGCTCCTGGGGCCGCGCGCCGCCCCCTCCCCTGACCGCGGCGCCCCGGTCACCCCGGTGGCCCAGTCAGCCCCGGTCAACCCGGCGCCGGGCGCGGGTCCCGAGGACCTGTGGCCGTGAGAAGCCGCGACCTGGGCTGCGCTCCAGTTGTCAGCGGTTCTCCCTGCCTCGGGGTCCGGGGACTCTGCGGCGCCCGGTGCGGGTGCGAGGGGAGCGGAGGTCGTTCTGTCGCTGCCCGGGGAGCAGTCCTGGGCATCGCCTTCTCGGGGGTCCAGCCTCCGGAACCGGCCCTCCTTCCCCTCGTGCTGGCGTTATGTTGGAGACATTTAATAGCGTCTCCGTTCTCCCCTTTCACTTTTCCTTCCTTCCTTCCTTCCTAGCCATCCGCGGCTGTAGCGACCCGCTTCATGTCCGTTGTGCAAGTTTTCCTTCTTTTCTTTTTTTCGGCTGTAAACTTACATAAGTTCGATTGCCTGACCGTCGTACCTTGCAGCCATTGAAAAACACCTTTCCCAGCCCTTAACGAATCCAGTTCCTTTTAGCGCTCACCAAATCCAGCCCGAGCATTCAGGGAGCCGTCAGTCCTCCTCAGGAGCTGACTGCACACATTCCTGTAAGATGCCTGATGGATTTTGTACTTGTCAGTTTTACTGGCTGTATGCTCCTTCTGTGCTTTTCCTGAAAAATGATTGGGTGGCATGTGTTTTGACTTTCTCTCCCCCACCGGGAAATAGGAAAAAAAAAAAGTTACAGAAGCACACTTGTTTCCAACAACTAGAAAGTACAGCTTTGCAAACAAGATGCCAAAGGGTTTGTTCTTTATGTGAGGGGTAGTCTCTGGGGTCTTTACCCCTTCACTGGATTATTGTGCATATTAATGTGTTCATCTTGTGTGTTCCGGCACTCAGGATTGCTATGTGTATGTTTTCCCCCTGATTTATATTCAGAGCGTAACAGATCTGAGAATAATGAGGCTGTCTGTCAAGCTTCAGTTTATTAGCTACACATAGCTATAAAGTTGCAGGTTTGTGGGAGCCTTTATTTTGCACTTAATGACTGGAGTCTGGGTCTTTTCTTTCAAGATGATGTGCGAGGTGATGCCGACCATCAGTGAAGCAGAAGGCCCGCCAGGAGGAAGCGGGAGCCATGGGTCCGGCTCCCCTTCGCAGCCAGACGCAGATTCGCATTTTGAGCAGTTGATGGTGTCCATGCTGGAAGAGAGAGACCGTCTTCTGGACACGCTGAGAGAGACTCAGGAAACGCTGGCATTGACCCAGGGGAAGTTACACGAGGTTGGTCATGAGAGAGACTCCTTGCAGAGGCAGCTCAATACTGCACTCCCACAGGTATGGATGCTTTTCACCTGGAACTCCACAGATGCTTGCTTTCTCTCTAAATGTTTTTTTATGGTATCATCTTTCATGGTGTCCGTGTTTTAGACGAGTTTCTGAAATGGTGGTTCTGGTTTTTGTAAGTCACGTGCAGAGAGAGTTCCCGAGGGTTAAACCTCTGAGGGAGGACGAACTCTGTGGTGCGCTTTACTTTAAACACCTCGTAACTCTTGTTCCCTTCCTCGGGCAGCAGAAGGAACTGTCTAGATTTGGGACAGTGCTCCAAAGATTTTGGACAAGGGCCATGAGGCATCCAAGCTGTGTGGTTTCTTCCGTTCAGTTGTCTCAGGCCTTTCTTGCTGAACATGTGTGTCTCATGGATTTTATCAGATAGTTCCCATTTTCTAATGAAATTTAATGGACAGATAGGATTGATCTCACAGGAAAGATATTTTCACCGTCTCCCTTTATAAGAATACCTGTGTTTTGTAAATGACTTTTGTCGTGGGGGACATCAGAGATTCATTCCTTCGGAACTTTCTCTTGGCTGATGCAAATTGTAAGCTTGAAGTGACACTGAAGTCATTCATCTGAGTACGTGACATTTGGACTGGTGTTTCAAAGCCTCGTCTTGTGGAGCCGAGTGAGGATGTAATGACAGGTGAGGGGAGAACGTCACCCACGAAAGAGTAAGGAGAGTGGCACCTAGCCTGCAGGAGACACGGGGGTTACTTGGGTGTTCACAGCCGCCGAGGTGCCACTTGACTTACCCGTAATAGGCGCGTCTGTGGTCCTTTCCCGTAGGCCTGCCTAAGCACGTGTTTGTGCTCCCGCCATCGGTGTGCAGTGCTAAATGAGTAAATGAGTAATTGCCAGCCTGAATGCGTTTCTTGGCTGTAGTCAGTTCTCCTGAAAGATTGATAACCCAAACGTTTGCATTTCCTTTTTAGCAATAATAATCTGGCGTTGGTCTGTAGTGCTCCTTTTCCGTGGGCTCAGAGAGCCATCACGGTTTTTCCTGTGCAGGCCTCACAAATTATGTAGTTTGGGCAGGTCAGGTTTTATTACCGCAAGCTCGAAAGGACCGGCCAAACGATGCTCCGCCAGGATTTTAGCGTACTTGTGTATTTTTCAGTAGCTTTTGTTTGTTTTTTGTTTTGTGATTGTATTTTAGTGTAATTTGAGGCCATGCACTGAAGCGCCTATCAAATACTTAAGTGTTTGATCAGGTTGATTTTTGAAAGAATGAGCACACACGACCTAACAGAAGGGACAGTTTTGTGCGGTGGAGTTTGTCACCCCAACAGGGTGACACCGTTGCTCAGTGATTTGTTTTTAGCTACTGCTCAGTGTGGTGTAACCTAGAAGCTCTTCGTTGAGTGGAGAGTGTAACACTGGCCACACCCGCCTCCCTGGCCTCCCTGCCTCCCCACCTTAGCACCTCTTCACCTCCCTGGCCTCCTGGCCTCCCTGCCTGCTCATCTCCCTACCTCCCTGGCATCCCCTCCTCCCTGCCTCCCTTCCTCCCTGTCTGCCTCCAGGCCTGAGCACCTGAGACCAACATTTCAGAAACACAGGAACCATTAAGTAAACTGTTTTTGGAACTTTGCTTTCCCTGGTGTTTGACTCATGTTTGGTGGCTGATAATGTGGCTGGATAGGTATATGAGTAAATGCATTTGTACTATTAGCACGTTATATGAGCAAGTAATAACATACATTAACAAATTTTAACTATAACATAATCAGAAAAATTCACAGTTGTAAGTGTACATTTCAGAGACTTTTTTCACTTAGTGAACACGTGCTTATAACCACCACCTAGATGAAGAAATAGAACATTACCAGGTTTCCCAAAGCCCCCTCCTACCCACTCCCAGTAACTGTGCTCCAAAGCTACCAATGGTCTTGACTTTTCCATTGATTGCTTTGGTGTGCTCTTGATTTCATATAAATAGTCATTTAGCCTTATGTTTGTGAGATGTGTCTGTTTGGCCTCGTGTGGCTTTGTTATTCTCCTTGCTGTCTAGTCCCTGGTGTGTGAATATACCGTAGTCGATGCTTTCTGCTGGGCACGGGTATTTACAAATGCTGCCCGACCCTCCCTGCTTGTTTGTTGGTGCAGGTACGTATACATTGCTGTTGGGTGTGCTCAGAGGAGCAGCGTTGCTGAGTGATCGTGTGTGTGTGTGTTCACTCACCACCCACGGTGTGAGAGCGCTCAGTGGCTGTCTGACCCTTGGCATTGTCAGTTCTTGCATTTTAGCTGTCTGGTGGGTGTCGAGTGGTAGGAAGCTGAGTATGGTGTGAGCTTGCCGCTTGCCCATGACCAGTAAATAGCAAGGGCAGGACTTCTCTGTGGGTGTTTATTGGCCACTTGGATCTCTCTTATGAAATAATTGTCTCTTGCCCATTTTTTGATTGGGTTGGCTGTTTTGTTTTTTATTGATTTGAAGGAGTTCTTTTTATATATTTTGGATGCCTATATGGATGGCAGATTTTTTGTTTTGTTTTGTTTTTTACAGTCTTGTGTGTGTTTGCCTTTCATTCTCTCAGGGGTGTCTTCTGATATGTTTTTTTTCCTTTCCAGTGCAATAATCATTTTTATTTTTCTTGCCTTCTTATACTAGCTGGGATCTTCAGTACGGTGTTGAATAGAAGTGGAGAGAATAGGTGTCCTTGTCTCACTCTCAATACCAGAGAGAGAGCTTTCAGTATTTGACCGTCACATATGATACCATCTGGGGCTTTGTTGGTAGATATTTTTTATCAAAACATGAAAATTCTCCTCTATTTTTAGTTTGCTGGGAGTTGTTTTAAAATCATGAATTAAATTATATTATGTGTTTTCTGCATCTTTTGGGACAAGTGATTTTTTTTTAATGTGATTTAACTTTAAAACAATTTTTTTTTAAAGATTTTATTTATTTATTCGACAGGGATAGAGACAGCCAGCGAGAGAGGGAACACAAACAGGGGGAGTGGGAGAGGAAGAAGCAGGCTCCTAGCGGAGGAGCCTGATGTGGGGCTCGATCCCATAACGCCAGGATCACGCCCTGAGCCGAAGGCAGACGCTTAACCGCTGTGCCACCCAGGCGCCCCTAAAACAATTTTTTTGCTACTGCAGTAATCCCAACTTGATGTCTGTGTATTCTCTTTTTGCCGGATTTTATTTGTTAATATTTTGCTTAGGATCTTGCATCTGTATTCATGAGAGATGTTGGTCTGTAATTGTACTTTCTTGTATTGTCCTTGTTGGGTTTCGGTATTAAGGTTGTGCTAGTCTCATAAAATAAGGTAGGAAGTGTTCCTCGTGTATTCCCAGAACAGTTCATGTGAGCCTGATGTTTTCTTCCTTCAATTTTTGGAAGAATTAACTGGCAAAACCAGCTGGTGTAGGGTTTTCCTTGTGAGAAGGTTTTTAATTTCAGATTAATTCTTTTATATGAAAATAAGATTTTTCTGATTTTATATTTTTTCTTGTGTCTATTTAGATAAGGCATTTTTCCCCCTAGGAATTTGCTCAGGCCACCCGAACTTTCCAAGTAATGGTGTAGAGTGGTTCGTAATAGCCTTATCACCAGCAGAATTTGTTGTGATATTTCCTTTTAAAAATTCTTGGTATTGGTAATTTGTGCTTTGTCTCTTTTTCTTAATCAGTCTTGGCTAGGGGATTATTAATTTTATTAGTCCTTTCAAACAACCAACTTCGGGCTTTACTGATTTTTTTTCTATTTGTTTTCGTATTTGTTTTCTATTTCATTAATTTCTGTTCTTTTTTTCCCCATCTACTTTGTGTTTTGTTTGCTGTTCTTTTTTCTAGTTCTTGAGCTAAATACTTAGTTTGATTTTTAGCCTTTCTTCTTTTCCAGGATATGTATTTTAAAGCTCTGAGTTTCCCTTTAAGCACAACTTTATTTATCCCACAGTTTTTGATAAGCCAAATTTTCATTATCTTTCATGTAAAAATATTTTCTAGTTTTCATTGTGGTATCCTCTTTTTATTCATAAAGTTTTTTAGAAGTATATCACTTAACTTCTCAATGTTTAGGGGGATTTTCTAGTTACCTTTTTGCTGATTTCTACCTTAATTCTATGAAGGTATCTGTCTTAGTTTTGGGGGGTTGCTATCACAAAATACCATAGACTGGCTGGCTAATAGGCAACAGAAGTTTATTTCTCATAGTTCTGGAGACTGGGAAGTCCTCAAGATCAGGTCATGGGTAGATTCAGTGTCCAGTGAGAGCCGGTTTCCTGATTCAAAGACGGCCGGCTTCTCACTGTCCTCACGCTGTGGCAGGGGTGAGGGAGCTCTCTCCACCCATGAGCTGGTCACTTCCTGAAGTCTCCATGTCCTAATACCATCACCTTGGAGGTGATGAATGGGAGGGGGGGGGCTATAAACTGTTAATCTGTTGCAGTCCCTAAATGTGCCCTGCATTGTTTCAGTCCTTGGAAATGAGTTGGGCTTTTCTCATGGCTCAGTGTACATTCATTTTCGTTAAGTGTTCCTTGAGCACTTGAAAATAATGTGTATTGGTGGAACTGCAGTGTTCTGTGTTTATCGGTGAGAGGAAGTTTCTAAGTCGTGTAATTCAGATTCTAGGAGCCACATTAAATAAAGTAAGAAAGAGGTAAAAATAATTTTAAGAATATATTTTATCTAACACAAATGTCCAAAATATCATTTCAGTGTATAATCAACATGAAAAAACCAAATGAAATATTTTACATTCTTTTTATCATATTTAAGTCTTTGAAATCTGGTGTGTATTTTATATTTGAGCACATCTCAATTTGGAGTAGCCACGTTTCAGGTACTTACTAGCCACTTGTGACTGCAGATTGGACAGCCCAGCCCTGCACCCTGGCTTTGTAGCTGTTGTTAGGTCTGTCAGTTACTGAGAGCTGTGCCTAAGGTCTCCCTCTGTGATTGTGGATCTGGCTCTTTCTCCTTTTCTGTTTTCCTCACTTTTTATGTATTTTGAGATTGTGTTATTAGATCTATTCAAATTTAGAACTCTTGTTTTCTTGGTAGATGGAACTTTTATCATGAAATGTTCCTCCTTGGCTCTAGAGGTTACTTTAATCGATGGTTGTATTTGCCATGTCAGTTCTGTTAGTTAGGGTACCTGGGGATCTTTTACTTTCACCTTTCTGTGAGCTTACATTTTAAGGTGTACCTTTGTGAATAGTATATGCTTAGTTTTATTTTAATGAATTTGACATCTTTATCTTTTGGTTGGAGCATTTGCTCTGTTTAAATCCACTGACTAATACGTTGGTTTGTGGGTACCATATTATTACTTGTTCTTTATTTGCCCACCTGTTCTGTGTTCCTTTTCTCTTTAGCTTTCTTTTAGAAGTATGCAGTGTTTTAATTGTATACTTCTCTGTTAGGTTGTTGGAATATATATGTATATGCAGGGTGCAGTTTAAATTTAGGCGTAATTTAGTACTTTGACTACTTCCCTGGTGCTACTGTTTCCTTTGACACTTAAATGGCATTGAACTCCCCTCCACCGTTTTTGTCATTGTAATATTTTTAAATTTTAGATCGATTTTGGCACTGTCATCATTGCTTTGTGCAGTTAATGCTTACTAAGATTTATTTTCCTAGTTACCCTTTTTGTCATGAAGTTGCTCTTTACTCCTTGTTTTTTTTCATATTTCTGTCAAAGACTCCTTTTCTTTTCCCCCAAAAACTGCTTTAATATCTCTTTTAGTTCATGTCTGTGGTTGATGAGTTGTCTCTTTTCTTTCTTTCTTTCTTTTTCTTTCTTTCTTTCTTTCTTTCTTTCTTTCTTTCTTTCTTTCTTTCTTTCTTTCTTTTTTTGTCTGAAACATCTTTACCTTGCCTTCACTTTTGAAGAATGTTTCTGTTGGGCATAGACTTCCAGGTTGGTGGTTATTTTTGTTCAACATTTTATAGATGCCAGTCCATGGTGTTCTGGCTTCCTTTCCTTTTCTTGAAAAGTCAGCTCGCAGCGGTTACTGTTATCTCATTGAAGGCAGTATCTTTTTTCCTCTTGTTACTTTTAACATTTTCTTTTTGCCTCGGGCATTCTTTGTTGTGTCAATGGCTTGGTTCTTTAATCAGTTTTGGAAAAGTTTTGACTGTTACCTCTGTAGATATTCATTATTCCCCATTCTGTCTTTCCTCTACTTTGAGAGTCCCCATTGGACATTTTTACCATGTCCCATGTGTCTTTTGGGCTCTTCTATTTTCTAGACTTTTTCCTCCAACTTCTGTCCAGATTTTTTTTTTTTTTTTACTGACCTGTCTTCCAGTTCACTGATTGTTTCTTCATCTGTATTTATTCTGATGTTAAGCCCACAGGTTGAGTTCTTAATTTCAACTGCTATATTTTTCAGTTTAGAATTTGTTTTGATTCTCTGAAAATTTCCCGTCTGTCAAGTATGTGTTTGAAAAGTTGACATGTGCATCTGATAACTCCCACTATATGGGTCATCTCTTGGTCTGTTTCTGTTCTTTTCTCTTTTGGCCTATATGCTGTTATATCTTTTGCTTTGCTTTGTCTTTCTTTCTTTCTTTCTTTCTTTCTTTCTTTCTTTCTTTCTTTCTTTCTTCTTGAGAGTGTTGGACATTGTGTATGAAGAGCTGTAGAGGCTCTGGGTGAGGCTGTCATCCTTTAGCATCTCCTCTGACACACCCCATGTGGGGCAGTTCCTCGGCCCGGTCAGTTTGAGTGACTTGACACTGGGGTTCAAGCTTTGTAAGCTACCTTCTCCTCCCCCGCCCCCCACCATGTAGCACTCCAGGGTCTCCATCTGGAGGCCTCGAGCATTTCCCAGGGCCCCTCCTTGGCAGGTCCCGAAGCCCAGTTCTTGTATCCTAAGCACAGGAGACTGTTGAAGGCTCAACTCTCGGGGAGTGCTTGCAGGGTGCTGGGCTCACTTTCTGTGCCTTCCTGCTCTCAGGGATCCTGGCCTTTAAGACCTGGCTGACTTGTCAGGCCTGCACTTGAATTTTGTCTTCCCATACCCATGGAGCTGTCCAGGGCTCTGTTGGCCAAGACTTTCTTCTTGGCTTTCTGCTATGTTTTCTTTCCAGCTTATTCGTATATTGCTCCCCTCCCCCCGCCCCAATCCCTGAGGAAAATCAGAATCGCCAATGCCTTGAGGGCAAGACTGGCACTCTAAGTATTAGAGTCACCTCAGTGGACTCCCTTTTGTTTGGAATCTCCCTCCAGTTGTGGTTGCCTCAATAGCTCTTTGATGCCTTCAAACAGACTTAAAATTCTGTTCAGTTTTTCTAGTTCTTGGTGCGTTGACTTAGAGACTATTTGTGTGTATAACTGGAAGTGAGGGGAGACTGGTGTGCTCTCTGTGTCTGAAGCACGTGTAGAAGTCATGGTAAATATGTTGATCATTATTTGATACAGGAGAAAACAAAACCCACTAGTCCTTGCTTAGTACCCATTGTTCTTTTCCTAATCTAAGTCTCCGGTTTGCCCATGCTTGCCCGCCATGCATGGAAAGACGATGGGGCCGTCGGCCCAGCCCCCTGAGTGCCCTCCTCCCTTGCCCAGTGCCCACCCGGGCTTTCTGGTGACAGGCTGGCTGTGGCAGAGAAGACTAAGGGGGGGTGAGATGCTTAAGTGACACTTATTCTATGACTTGATCACGGTGTTTGATCTGTTTTTATTTATTTATTTTTTTTTTTTAAAGATTTTATTTATTTATTCGACAGAGATAGAGACAGCCAGCGAGAGAGGGAACACAAGCAGGGGGAGTGGGAGAGGAAGAAGCAGGCTCATAGCGGAGGAGCCTGATGTGGGGCTCGATCCCACAACGCCAGGATCACGCCCTGAGCCGAAGGCAGACGCTTAACCGCTGTGCCACCCAGGCGCCCCTGATCTGTTTTTAAAAATTACTGCTCATTTGGTCTTCCCTCCAATTTCACATAAAGTTGAAAATGCAGATTTTATTCTTCCAAGTTGAGTGCAGTGATTTCACACTCTTTTTGTAGGCAACAAATGAGTTTCTTAAAAGACATCTCACCCAGAGAATTCCAAGAAAAGAGAATCTGTTCGGCTTGAATTGTGGGCGGGACCCCAGGTTTTGCCCATGTCTCTCGCAGTCTGCAAATCCCTGGGAGAGCGTTCACGTAGGACTCAGAGCACCCTGAAGAGCAGGGTCTTAAAAGCACAGCTTAGTGGCAGGTAAGGCCACCTGTGTGGGTGCATTGATTGTCACCACAGAGGTGTCGGCTAGCTGGCAGCAGTGTGAAGCCTGCCGGGCCAATTGGCAAGGGAGGAAGGTGGAAGCAGAGCCTGGTCGGGAAGATGAGGGACGGGGGAGGATGAGTCAGGGCCAGGCTCTGCGGCTGGGGAGACCATGGAGGATGCTAACGCTGGCAGTCTCACGGGGGAGGGACGCCCCCACACACTGCCCTGCAGCCTCCCCCAGGGTAAAGAACCGCAGGCTTTTCTCAGGCACTGCTGTAATGCATTGTGCGGTGAGGCACTCACCGTCGTTTCATTGTCAGCGCTCTCACAAGGTTTGACCCCGGGCCAAGCTTAAGTTAGTGAGTACATCAGGGAGGCTTCTCCTCATAATCCAAGTGAGGTGAATGAGCTGGCAGACCCCTCAGCAAGGGTAGATTCTCGTGGTACCCATGAGTTTTGGGGAGTCCCCCTGACAGACTGATCTTCAGTAGGAGTAGTGGGCAAAACCCCTCTTGGAAGACTGTGCTTCCTTCCATTGTTTCTGGTTTATGAAACGGTTCAGCAGATCCTTCAAAGTATTTGACCGTTCGCCTCTTGTCAGCGGCACACCCTCTAGTTGCCTCTTTTTGCCAGCAGCCCTGTCTTCTCCTCCTTCTCTGCTCCTGCACCTGTAATCATCTGTGCAAGATAGAGCCGTCCACTCCTGCTGGGTGCCTCCATGACCCTACCCCGTCCTGGCCTCTGAGTTCTGTGCTCCTGGGACACAGGGGGCCTGTCCTCAGCGAGCCAGCATACCTGCCCCTTCTCAAGAGGATGCTGACTGTGAGATGCAGCTGCAAGCACGAAGTTGTTGAAAGGAAGGGCTGTCTGCTGGCACGCTGTGGTCCGTGAGGGGCCTCTCCGAGGGGCCATGGTTGAGCTAAGGCCGAGGGAGGACTTTCCTGGCACTGCGACTGCAGGGACAAAGGCCAGAGGCAGGGATGAACTTGGCCTTGATTTAAGTCATGGAAACAGCAAGGTGAGACGCCTGTCAGCTGATGGTTGGACAGAGCCTGGCTATGTCAAGAGTTCAGTTTTCTGTTTTATTTTGTAAGTACTGCTGAGGGCCCAGAGGCATTGCGGCCTCAGGGGGAGGGATTGGCATGATTTCATTGAATTTTTTAAGTAGGCTTCGTACCCAGCATAGAGTCCAACCTGGGGCTTGAACTCAAGACCCTGAGATCAAGACCTGTGCTGAGATCACGGGTCAGACACCTAACCCACTAAGTCACCCAGGTGCCCCCTGGTTGAATTTTTTAAAATCTTGTGCTGATGCTGCGTGGATAGTGGGTTTGGGGTGGAGACAAGAGTGGACGCAGGGTAGTCACCATTGGTTAGAGTAGTCCTTGCTAATGCATGGGTTGAGTTGTGAGGTTAGCGTGTCAGGCAAAAATTAAAACCCCTTGATATCATCCATCTCGTACAGCACAGGACAACGTATATTTTTATGTAATATACAGAAATAGGTAATGTTTAAATTCAATGTGCATACCATTTACATGTATGTGTGTAATGTATTCGGGTGTGTATTCCAGGCACTGTTCTAGGTGCTGACTATTCAGCACGTAGTAAAGGTTACCTAGCCCAGATATTGTTGTGGTTGCACAAATTAAAATAGCGGAGTATGAGAATGTGGAGCTCAGTTGGAGCAAATGAAACATGTGGACAGTGCGGCTGCAGGATGGCCGTTTTCTCACGAGTCCATGTAGGCCAGACTCGGGGAGGCGGTTTTTCTTGGGAGGTTCAGCTGCCCTGTGTTCTCCTTTATACTCCCCACTGCGGGTCACAGATGCCTTGCTTGAGCACCTTGTGGTGTACCTCCATTTGGACGGACTTTGGGTTCCTTAAATTCAGCATCGACCAAAACCATCTCTTCCAACGTGTATGCCTTTTCCTGTGAATGAGACCGTTTTCTACCTGGTCGGGTGGTCCCAAACCAGGGGAATGGCTTTGCCTCTTTCCTGCACCTCCCTCCCCTCCCGGTCCCCATGTCCTGTGGCACGTACCTTTCCTGTCTCAGAGCCATCTCTGAGGACCCTGGGGATCTGGACCCTGTCTTCCATTGGGTGGAGTCGAGGAGGGGCCAACTCCCGTGGCTTCCCCAGGCCCCTTGGCCCTGCGGTCCCCTGTCAGTCACGCTGTGCTGTGGGTCGCCCTCATGCTGTCATTCAGATCTGTTGTTGTCCTGCACCTTCTCTGTAAATGTGCTGCTCTCTCTGAGAGGAAGGCCTTTCTTACTGACCATTCTTCTGCTTGCTAGCCCTTAGTGCTGGATACCACTGCGTCATTTGGTAATGGACTCTTTTAGGGAACCAGTTTTGCCATGTATATGAAGACCCTCAAAAATGCTCATATTCGGACTGAGCGGTTTTCCTTGTGCCGAGGAAAATGTTCTTACCTGGAGGAAACCATGCTTATGGTATTTACATTGCTGATTAGTTAGGACATCATAAGAGTGACACATGCCAGTTACAGACCATGTGAAAGTGTGAACACTGCATAACTCCCTTCCACGGGGCTTGACGCCTCTCACTTTTGCCCCCCGGCCCTCTCTCATTCCCTCCGTGCTTGGCACTACTTGGGGGGAGGCTCATGGTTTCCAGCGGCCCGTTCTTGTGGTCAGAGGTAGGAGTGGGCTGTGGGGTGACCGCAGACCCCTCTGACCTGTGGGAGCTACAGGGAGCCACAGGAAGTCCCCCGGGGCTGCATCGTCCGCTGCGTCCTGCCCACACCAGGTCCTGTTGGAAGCTGCAAGAGGGGGTTGTCCAGCCCTCGGTCCTTCTTCCCGGACTGACTGACCCTCTTCCGTGAAGAGCACCCCTTGTCGTCCTTCTCCCCCTTGTAATCGCTGTGCACACTTGCATTTGTGTTTATTCGGCAATCACACTCAATTATCTTCATCATTCCTTAGATGCTGTCTTGTCCCCCTCAGATGGGCTCCTGTGTCCTTTTGCCAAGGCCCTATTAGTCTTTGAACATTTCACTGTTTTCTGGCACATGAATTTGTCCCAGGCTCACTTTGTGTTTTTCCTGCCTCGGATCTGAAATCATTCCTCTGAGGAGCCCTGGTTCCTGTTAACGAAATGATGTTCAGAAATGTAAATGAGCTAGGTGTGCTCATTGTCGCTGGGGTAGCATCTTTTAGGTCCTTTCTGGAGACAGAGCTAGACAAAAAGAAAGAGAAACTGGAGTTCTTATTGCTATTCCATTCACAAATTAAAATTTAGCTTCTCCCTGATTTACTTTATATTTATGTCTCTTGTCTTATAATTTCTAGTGATGTTAGCATTATTTTCTTTATCCTATGATGTACATAAAGCAGTTTCAGGCTTCTAATACCATATTGGTATAATCACCCTACTGAGCAAAGTTTTAGAATGTCTTTGCAGTTCTTCTGGGTCTTAGAATTAATATGTCTTAAGACTGTACAGTTAGAGTAATGCGTTTTAAAGCAGTGTGATTGGTCACATAACCATACGAAATTTGATATACCATTAGGTTCATTAGTTTCTGTTTATTCCCAATTTTAGGGTTTGGATTTTTCCTTTGGAGTTGTTTTCAAATACCTAAAGCATTTACATGGTTTAACAGTCAGAATTCTAGAAAAAGGCACTCGCAGGAGTCTTGCTCCCCTGTCCCTGAGTCACCCACCTGTAACTGATGGGGGTGGCCGTGTGTCCTGGTTTGCATGAGCTAGTCCTGGGTTTTGCCTGTTCTCCTGGAGCCATTAGTAATTGTGCCCCGTTTCACCCTCAGAAATGAGGCACAGCGAAGGCTTTGTTGGCACTTGCTAATGCTCATTTAGAGATGTGGACAAAATGTTTCCACTTTGTAGGTTTTTCCCCGTAGCTCGAAGCAAGCTCTTGGCTGAATTCTGCAGACTGGGATTGTGGTTCATTTGGCAGGCAAGGTCCACCCATGGAGTTTTTACTCTTGGCTGTCAGGGTCTCATTCTCATTCCGAGGAGGAAATGTCATTTTGCTCTGAAAATAAATTTGGGAGCTTGAAGCATATCTTGCATTTCCAAGTTTTTCTGCTTTGCAAATGGGCTAATTATCCCTCCTGCCTATGTAGTTTGAAACCTTTGCCAACGGTAATATAAAAATTGATTTTGGGCAGTGGCATGCTGAAGTTGAATCTTGTGGATGGAAGTTAAGGTTCTCCTTGAGGCTTATCCATATTTCTCAGCGATTGATCTCTCTTGAAATCTTAAGGTGCTGTTAAGAAGCTAGGGCACACTCTTCCCACACCTGCAGAATAGTTTATGGGGAAACATGGATGGCAGGTCAGGTTGGGGTGTCCAGAATGTCCAGAAACCGTGTGCGGCGCCCGCTGCTGTCCGAGGCTCCGCCTCCTCACCTCCACCGCCGGCGCGCCCCGCGGGGAGGCTGTGCACAAGCCTGGCTTCAGTCGTCCTGCTGTTGGGCGCATCTTCCCGGAGCAGGCGCGTCCGCCTCCTCAAGCAGGCGGCCCGCTGAAAGCAGGCGTGCAGCACGCCTCCGCCTCTCTCCGGCTTCCACCTGAGTCTACCGCCGGTCCCCCGCGCCCCGAGCTCACGGTGGCCCAGCAGAGTGCTCAGCAGAGCCCGGGGCTTGCGTGCAGTCTATCCCTCGTGACCTCGTCCCCGAGCTTCCAGTGTCCTCGTCAGTACGTTGTACCGGGGGGGCAGCAGCTTCCATCTTAGTCCGCGGTCACTTAGCGCGTCTGCCACGTGCGAGGCACCGTGCACGGGCTGGGAGACGGCTATCCGGGAGATTTGGTGAGACGATAGCCCGTGTGGATGGCCTCAGAGCCTCCGGAGAGGGATCGCCTCACTGAAGCCCCTTCGCAGCCCTGGAAGGTATACTTCGGGCTATGAACTGTCCCAGAGAGCAGGTACCCCGTGTTATGGATGAAGAAGCGGGGGCACAGAGAGGTGTGGGCGCCTCCTATGCTTCACCTTCTGCTTTACCCTGGCCTTGAAGTGGGCCTGGCTAGGGTGTCAGCCGGAACCCTCCCTGCTGGTGCCCCCTGGGCACAGGGGGCCACGGGGCTTGTGGTGCGTGCACGACTGCCATCGGAGCGCCCCGTGCCGGTGTCCCAGCAGACACTGTGAGCCGCCGTGCTGCTGGTCACCACGGTGCTGCTGGTCACCGCCAAGCTGCGCGAGGAAGTTGGGCTATGGTGGAGAGCGCTTCTCTTTCATTCCCAAAGGCAGCTGTGGCCGGCAGCGGGGAGTGCAGACCATACGGACACGCACGACGTCCGCAGCCCTCGGCGCCCCTGGCGCCCACAGCGTGGGGCTCCGGCGGAGGAGTGGTGTGCTGTGATGTGCCTCACACGTCCGCCGAGAGGAGGGGTGAAGCTGCCTGCTGTGGAGATAGAAGGCACGGTGCGATGAGCATGCTGCGTAGGGGCAGCCCGGGCGATGGGTGCAGGAGGGTAGAGTACTGCGAGAACTGAGGAGCTGGCGGTGTTTCCGGAAGGTGGGAGTGCCCCGTCCCGCTGTGGGAGGCTCTGGGGAAGCTTCCCGTCAGCCCGGTGCCTGTTCCCTGGCATTCGGAGTCGGGCTTCGAGCCTATAACCGGGGCCGGGGCTGCCCTGCGCTGTCCCCACCTCCGGGAGAGGCTGGGAGAGCCAGTGCCGGCAGCTCTCAGTACCCCCTGGGCCACGCGCTGCTCCTGAGGGGCGGGAAGGGGGCCCGGAGGCTGCGTGGCCAGAGTCAGTGACAAATGGCCACAGCAGGGCTAACGGGATGGACAGTCGTGCCTGTAAAACCAAAGGGTGCATGTAGCATTTAGCCCTGTGGCGGGTGTTCCTGTGCCCCCTGGCTGGGCTGATGAGGAAGAATTGCCCCGGCTGGCTGCCCTCTGCCCCAGCTTCCCCTGGGAAGAAAGGAAGGACCCTTAGCAAATAAGGATTGAAACGGGTGGTTTGGAGTTTCTTCCTTCCGTTATCTCTTTATTATATCACTACCCTTTCTTATCCTTACTCTTATCACTGCATTTCAAGGAGAAAGGACGAGACGGTTCGCCGACGGAAGTGCTGCGTCTGATGTGTGTAGTAAGGCCCGTGAAGGATAGAGCAGGCGGTGCTTAGGATGAAGCGTCCACGGCGAAGGAATGTACGTTCCAAGGGGGCTTTCTTGTGCCAACTACAGAAATACTTGCTCCCAGCGAGGTTCAGTGGTGAATTGAGAGATTGCTCGAAGCACGTTCCCGTGGACAGGCTCAGCACGCGTTGCCCGAACCCTGAGTGGCCAGTGCTGTCCTCTCTGGGTGTCACTGCACAGGACTGCTCCTTAAGGGGCAAGGTGCTCTGAGGAAGGGAGGTTTTTTCCAGAGAAGCTGCAGTTGTTAGGAAGACAGGCTGTTTATGAAGCAGCCCGCAGGCCGCTGTAGCCCGTGGAGCTGGCCTGGAAGCCCCAGTGTGCTGCCCACGGGACTGCGTGGCGCTCAGCAGGCACACTGCTGCGAGTCTTGGCTTGGACCGTGTGTCTGCTCTGCGCTGAAACTCCCTGTGTTGCCTCCCTTGTCCGTTCACCTTGAGGGTCTCCCCTGGCAAGTTTTACAGGAGTACTACAGAAAGCGAGATGGGCACACAGAATGCTGGTTCAGACTGACTTTACAAAGTCATTGGGGCGCCTGGGGGGTGCAGTCAGTGGAGTGTCCGACTCTTGGTTTTGGCTCAGGTCATGATCTCAGGGTCGTGAGATCGAGCCCCACATCAACTCCAAGCTCAGTGCAGAGTCTGCTTGAGATTCTCTCTCCCTCTCCCTCCTCCGCTCATGCTCTCTCTCTCCGATAAATAAAAAAAAATCTTAAAAAAAACCCGAAAACCTGTCAGTCACTTAGAGGGAGCTCAGATTGCCTGGTGCTTGTGTCCACTCTTTGTGGGTTTACTGTGCCCGCACGGTTTTCCCGTTAGGGAGCCTCTGTGGAAAGAATTGAGGGAAAGGAAGCACTTGCTGTGCAGAGACATTTGGAGAATTGTTTTCATTGGACAAGGGTCTCACACCCAGGACTAGGAAATATATTACCCCTTCTGCTCTTTTCTGTAGCTGCTACCTTGGAGATGCGTCCACTTTGTGGGGTCAGTCTCCCCTTTGGAAGAGGAAACTACATTTGTGTTCAGCCCCGGGGTTGTGATGTTCCTTCCATGTCCCAGCCTTGTCTTTTGTCATGGCCGTTACACACAGCCCAGAGATGCCCTGCCGCATGTCAAGTTCAGAGCTGTGATCATCCTTCCTCTCTCAGCCCCCCACCCCCTGGCTTCAGCCTCCCTTCCCCTCTCTTAGCCCCACCCCCGGCTTCACCCCACCCTCCTCCTCCCCCAGCCCCCACCCCACAGCACGGTTTCTGTCCCTGTCTTCTTTTCCGGTGTCATTTGTACTCCCTTTTGTATTCCAGTACCCTAGCTTGGGCACTTTATGCCTCAGGCCAACGTGGTGAGGCTCTGCTCGCACCTTCGCACCTTCTTCGTTTTCTAGGCCACCCAGCACACACTTTCTGCCGCCCTCGGCTGAACCCAGACCTTGCGTGGCCAGGTTTCCTGCAGTGTCCATCCGTGGGAGCCGCAGGGGCAAGATCCAGACTCTTTCAGTTTGGCACTCACAGCTCCATGTTCTGGTGCAACTCAACTTTTCCACCCCATTTCCTCTCCAGACCCCCTCGTTCTGGCCAAACCAGTCTGTTGACTGTGCTCCCCTCCCCTGGGCCTACACAGCTCCCTTGTCGGGAGTGCCTCCCTACCTTCCCCGTGTCATACCCCACCTGTCTCTCCAGGCTTGCTGTGAGCACCTGATGCCCTCTGAGATTCAGGGGCTGTCTCACCTCTCAAAGAAGATGGGGTCTGAGGTCCAGGGCTGCTTTTATTTTCTATTTTTATTTTTTCTCCACTGTTTAAAAATGCCATCAGTTTTAAGAAAAACACAGATGAAATAGTACTGAGTGTGGGGCGCCTGGGTGGCTCAGTTGGTTAAGCGGTTAAGCGGCTGCGTTCGGCTCGGGTCATGATCCCAGAGTCCTGGGATCGAGCCCCACGTCGGGCTTCCTGCTTGGTGGGGAGTCTGCTTCTTCCTCCCCCCCCCACCCCGCTCGTGCTCTCTCTTGCTCTCTCTCTCTCTCTCTCAAATAAATAAAATCTTCAAATAGAATAGTATTGAGTGTGTATCAAGGTCATCCTTGATTGGCAGGAGTCACGGAGGGAGCTCTCATAGGTCTGTGGCCACCTGTTTGTTTCTGTGTGAGGACAGTTGTGGGTCACGACTGGCTCTTCTGTACCCCTCACTGCTGAGTACATTTCCCTACCCCCCGCCCCCCACTTCAGTCCTCAGGCCCTGCCTACTGACCTCTTGGCCGGGGTGTTTCACCTCTGAGACTGCATGGTCATGTGTCACCTTGAGCATACTGGTGATTTCTCAGCAGGAAATGCAGATTCAGTGAGCGCTGAAATGACCCTGGCCACAACTGCGTGCGCCGAGCAGGTGCTCGAGAGGTGCGAGGCGTCTGTGTGCAAACCCAGTCGGGGCCGGGGTGATTGGGGGTCGGCGTGGGGACTTGCTGTGGGTGCTTACCATCCTCTCGGCATCCATATTGAATTCTGATTCCCCAGCCACTTATTAACACAGTGACCTTTGCACATCGCTGACCTGCTGGGGCCTGTGTTCTGATTCGTAAAATGAGGTAATATGTGTGCCTTACAGGGTGGCTGAGAATAACAGTAGAAGGTAGGAAGCAAGTTTGAAAACCATAAAACATTAAGCAAATACAACGTTATTGAAATGAATATTGTATCTTCTAAGTACTTGGCTGGTATCTCAGACATCTTGATTTTGCTCAGTAAGTTATTTGTTCAAATTAAAAGGGCTGCTCATTCTTAAGTTTGTGTATTTCTATCTATTAAGCTGAACAGAGCCACAGAGACATTCCTCAATAAGGTACCTTCAGTTATGGTTTTGTGCTGAGAGCTTTGATTCGTTCAGAGATACCTTCTTGATCAATCAGAGAGTAAAGGTGTTTGTGACCGAGGCTTTTGTCAGACCAGTTTGCAGGACGTGAATGCGCAGAACCATGAGAGTCTACGAAGATTGGCAGAGCGGTAACCTGCTGTCCGAGGTCGTATGTTACTGACTCCGTACCGCGCGTCCCTGTTGTTGGGACACCCACACTCAGCGGGCTGCTTTGCCGGGGTGTGAGGAGCAGTTCTTCCCTGAGCAGAGCAGCGAGCGGTCGTGGGTAAACCGAGTGTGCCGTAGCGCGGTGGCGCGGTGAGATCGCGGGCCGGGAGAGCCCTTCCGTGGAGGGAGGGCGGCGAGCTCAGCGTGGGCCGTCGGTGTCCAGGGCGCCATGGGGCTGGGGCGGCAGGTGTGGACGGAGCACCGTGCGGGCGCAGGTGCGTGGAGGCGTGCGGGACTGGGGTGGCACTGAGGGCGGGAGCTCACCGGACAGGGGCTACCGAGGGCTGGCTTCAGTGCTCTGATGACACTTCTTGAGGATTACGGTGGGACGAGTGCAGTTGGGACAGGGATGGGCGTGGAGGGGCAGGCGCCTCAGGCTGTAGAGACGCTTCCTTCTTGACAATAAACCCTTTATTTGGTCATTTCTGGCAGTCCAGCTGTGTGGTTTCCTCGGAGGCAATATCAGTCTTGTTCTGAAAACGGCGTGAGAGAGAATCAGCTGTTTTCAAGTTCCGTTGTGCTTGTTACCTGCAGCTTCACTCCACAGCCTTACACC
>NW_024424786.1:43980744-44005777 GCF_017311325.1 Ursus maritimus
GGGGGGGGGGGGGGGGGGGGGGGGGGGGCTCGCCGACTGCACGTCCCCGCGCTGGCCTGTCTACTGAGCCAGCACGGCAGGGCCCCAGGAGGCAGCCCCCAGCAGGGCGCCTGCACCTGCCGCTACAGTTTGCTGTCTAGGCCTCGCTCCGTCCGCAGAGGCCCGTCTTCCAGGCGGTGCGCTCAGAAGCCACGTCAGGGACTGAGAGGGGAGCCGGAGGCCTGCTAGCCGGCTGGGCCTCCCGTGCGCTGGGCTAGGGCTTTCAGCCATCGCTTCCCACTCCTGTGAAATGCTGGCCAGGGCTCTCCATCATTGTCTCTGGCTTCTCTCCGCAGGGCCCCCGTGGTCACAAACAGTGTTGGGGGACCCTGTTGCATGCAGCCTGCTGCTCTTCTCGGGTACCTGCTAGGAGTGGGTCAGAATTTCTGATCCTGTCAACAGAGCAGCCTCGTGGCGCCGCTGAGGGGGTCCTTCTTAACGGCCCTTGCCCTACGCTTGTGCCTGCTGGTTCCTGTGAGGGCCTGGAAGGCCGTGTCCGAACACTCCCACACAGATGGGACCTTCTAACTCAGTGAAGGTCACGAAGTCATCTCAGAGTGCCTGACCACGTGTGGAAGAGTTGATGGAGGCTTTCTCTGTGGAACCGAAGTGCCCACGGGAACAGACAGCACGCCTGCCGTATGCTGGAGGCGCAGCTCGCTCACACGCACCCCGTGCGCACCCTGACTCGCCAGCAGCACCTGGCCTGTAAACCGTAGGGCGGTGCCTGAGTGGCGCTGGGCGCCAGCGTGACTGCACGTGACCAGAGGAGCAGGGGCGCTCATCAGGGGAAGGACACTTGCCGTCACTTCCATACGTTTGTTTGGTCTGTGTTCTGATGGTGCTGCCGAAGCCGGGAGGGAGACGACCAGCATCCTCGGGCAGGACCTCCCGTGGTCCTAGAACCTGGCGGCGTGGGAGCGAGGAAGCCGCGATCTGCCAGGTGTCCTGCAGCGAGGGTTCTTGGTAGGCACGAGGGGATGCCCACATGGTGGTTGGTGTCCTAGGGTTCCCAGATGGCTCACCATAGGTGAGCGACTGTTGTCACAGCAAAGAAGCATGGAGAACACAGTTTAAGGATCTCGTGGAGATATTTTAAATCCATGTGATGTAACTGGAGGTAGAAAATAAGCATATTAGAGGAACTTAGCATGCAACCGGAATAAACCATTTTCTCTCTCTGTTTAGAGGGCTGAGCCCGAGTCAGAGGGGGCTGTGTAAGCCGCAGTCCTAGTAAAATGTATTACAGTAGTCAGGACTTTCGGCAGGTTTTTTTCCTTAAGATTTATCTATTTATTTTAGAGAGACCCGGGGTGGGGGGTGGGGAGTGCGCGCACGCCGCAGGTGGCCGCTCTGAGACGTGGTCCGCAGGTGTAAAGGCGCAGGTGCGGACTTACTTGTTGCCACGTTGTCTGTAAGCGGAAGACGGGCAGCGTCTTCAGTGGGGGGAATAAAGGACGGCTTTTGTGTTCATTCCTGTCTGCCCTCAGAGCAGCTGTAAACAGGAGGGCGTCCTTATGAACCCACTCGGAAGCCTCTTCAGTGACGTCCTTAACTGAGGAGAAGCAAGGGGGAAAGGGATATGTGTGTAAAAAACCCTGACTAAGCGAGGAGCCCTAACCGTAGTTCCTGCTGTGTGGGAGATGTGGCCCTTTCTTACTGGGCCCAAAGACAATAGTTTGAAAAGGTTTGTGCGTGAAAAGCTCTGTCCCAAGCCCCCTTCCAGTGCTGCTGCTGTTATCAGTTTTTAAGAAGTTTTTTATGACCAAAACATCTCTGTGGAAATACGGATTTTACACTGTTCCTAACTTTGGCTTTAGACTGTCGAGGTCAGACAGGCCATTTCTGGTCTCATAGGTTTTTTGTTTGTTTGTTTGTTTGTTTTGAATTTTCATTTTTTAAAGATTTTATTTATTTATTAGAGAGAGAGAACAAGCGGGGAGGAGGGGCAAAGGGAGAGGGAGAAGTTTTTAAAATTCATTTTAATGTTTTTGTCAATGAATATCTCACTAATGTTATACACTTGTTTCTGAAGTACACGAGATGTACATCTATGCTAATATATGTGTGCATTCATATCTCAGATCGTCCTAATTGTAAGAAATTACTTGTGTTCAAATACTGAAATGCTAGCGACAACCGAAAATAGTTTGGTTTGCTCTTTAGCAGAAAGATAAAAGTAGGTAAAGCAAGATTTATACCTACTACCTGTGAGGAGACAGCACCTTTTCCCTAAACATACCTTCCAGAGAGCGAGGGAGTGGTGGCTGAGACAGCTGGACGTTTAAACCGGAAGTCAGAGACAGGAACGGAGGGTGCACTCCCTTACCCTGCAGGGAAATGTGTCTCCTCCTGGGTGCACCAAGAGGAAAGAAAGCGTAAGTCCACATAAGAACTCGTATAGGAGAGCTCGCGGCAGCATTCTGCGTGACAGCTAGAGCGTGGAAGTGACCCGGTTATCTGTCAGCAGGTGCAGGGGCGAACACGACATGCTGTGTCCACACAGTGGAGCATTATTCGGCCATAAACGTGAATGAAGCACCACCATGCGCTGCGCCGTGCTGCACCCGGAACGCGGGATGCTGAGAGAGAAAAGCCAGACAAGTCACGGAAAGTGATCAGATTTCAGTGCGGGCAGGCCAGGCGAGCCGTCCGGTGTGCTTATGTTCTCGCCACCTGGCAGTGCCTCTGTAGCAGGAGACGGACCGCAGCCTCCAGCGAGATTTTCGGGTTCAGCCTTAAATGGAGGTGGTTTGGAAGTAGCGATACGCACCGTGCACCCTCCCCAGTTTCCAGGCCAGACAGACAGTATTTTCTTAGAGCAGTTTTAGGTTCACAGCAAAACTGAGAGGAACGTACAGAAATTGCCCGTGTGCCCGGCAGCCTCCCCCACTGTGCACATCCCCAGCAGGGCAGTGCACCTGTCACAGTCTGTGATCCCACGCAGACACGTCGTCGTCACCCACGGTTGATAGTTTACACTGGGGTTCACTCTTGGTGGTGCACATACTGTGGGTGTAGACAAATGTGTAAAGATCATTTTAGTGTCCTACAGAGTAGTTTCATTGCCCTAAAACCCCCCTGTGTTCCGCCTATTCATTCTTCCTTCCCTGCTAACCTCTGGCAGCCCCTGCTCTCTTTACTGTCTCCGGAGTCTGGCCTTTTCCAGAATGTCAGAGTTGGAATCCTACAGTATGCAGCCTTTTCACACCGGCTTCCCTCACGTAGGAAGGTGCACTTTAGGGTCCTCCGCGTCCTTTCTGGCTGGATGGCTCCTTTCTTTTCAGCACTGATTACTTCTCCGTCATCTGGACGTCCCACAGCTTGTTTGTCCGTCCACCTGCTGAAGGACGTCTCAGTTGCTTCTGAGTTTCAGCAACTATGGATAAAGCTGCTCTTAACATTGCGCATAGTGGGGTTTTAACCCAGTCCGTCCACAAATTTAAAAAAACACCACAGTGGTGTTTTTTAATTTTGTTTTTCTTCTCCAAATGAAAATCACATTCAGTTTTTTGACAGAACAAGTTTAAGCTCACATTGGTAGCAGGGGCACCTCAGTATTCAGCCAAGACTAATTCTGCAAGACAGGATCGGGCCCAGCGGTCACTTGCATCCCAGGCCCAGGATCCAGTGCAGGAGGGAGGCGGGGGCCCAGGATCTGCAGGTCCTTAGTGCTGCTCGGCTTTGCTGATTCCTGAGAGGAGGTGTGGAGCTGTGAGGAGAAGGGGGGACAGGCTCCAAGAACTTGAGTGCGAGATGCGCAGGAAGTGGAGGTGGAGAACGTAGGCTGTTCTGTGAAAAGTTTGGAAGGTGATGGGAGGGAGTGAGGGGAGGCTGGGCGCCTAGGGTGACCTCCCTAGACTGGAAACTGAGTGCGGTATGCTCCTTTTCCATCTCGTGCGGGGATGCTGTTAGGAACCGAATTAACATTGGGTAATCATTTTAGCAATATGGCAGATTGCATCAGTCCAAACCCCGAACCCCATCAGGCGTCTGCATACGTGGAGCAGCGGGCTTCTCATGAGAGTGGGGCGTGCCCGGGGTCGGGGCTGCAGGATGAGTGTCGGTGCTCCCTGCCTCAAGGACTGGCACGCGGACGCTGTGCTCATTTGGTTGTCTCACCTGCGGGCTGGGGTAGGGCGCAGGTGCTGCGACCCACATTTATAGATGAGTGACCCAGATGGAGAACTTAGAGACCGGTCTGGGATTGTAAAGGTGAGTTGTTCAACACGGAAGGATGGTAAATGACGTGAGGAAGCTCTTTAAAATACATCTTCTCGTGCGTGCCGACTCACTGCTGGTGTGCCCTTGTCCGCAGGCCTCTCGTAGTGTGCCCGTGCCAGAGACGCCTGGAGCCCAAACCGTTGCCCGGCCTCCACACTGCTGGGTACTGAGCACTGAAGGGGACTGTACAGTGCGGAAAAAACAAAACAAAAGGCAAAATACATATTCTGCCCCCCCTCCCCAGCACTGGAATGAAACCTCCAGGGCAAACATGTGTTTGGGCTGGTTAGGGGAAGACTGGCCGCTCTACAGGTCTGAGGCAGAGGGGACAACTGTGTGTCAAGGAGCAGCACAGGAACAAAACATGTTCAGGGAACTGTGGGTGAGGTAGGACCATATGTTGTGCATGAGGCAGAAAGTGATAAGCACAGAGGCCAGGGAGAGAAGCAGGGGCAGAACTTACAGAGCTGACTTCTGGAACCACCACTCCAGACTAAGGAGACATGGTGTCTAGGCAAAGGATGAGGCAGCAGAGACATTCCGGAAGATACTGGTGTGAAGTAGAGTTAGTGTAGCCAGCAGTCAGTTAACGTGGGGGAGAAGAAGGCGGTAGCGGGCCCAGGTGTCTGGCTTGCACGGCTGGGTGGATGCAGTCCTGTACTCTGCCAGGGTGGAGAGTCGGGTGGGAACGGGAGCACAGAGATGCTGATGAACTTGGTTTGGGGAAGATGGTTTGAGCCTCCTGGAAGACACGGAGATGCGTCATGGGCAGGTGGGCAGTTGCCCAGAGTGGGGGGGGGGTGGCGGTGGCAGCAGCCTTGGACACCGGTCAGGCAGGCACAGTGTGTAGGATGGGCAGGGGCCCTAGGATGGAGCCGTGGGAGCACCAGCAGGTATGGGATGAGCAGAGAGCATGGGAACAGGATGAGGCAGGAGAGAGTGGGAGGGAGGAGGTCAGGGGCTTCCGGATCAGGCAGGTGGAGGGGGCCAGGACCGGCAAAGATGAGGGCATCGCTGGAGTCTCAGCCAGAGCTCTTGCGTTGAAGTGATGAGGGCGGAAGTCAAGATGCAGGGACTGGTAAGAGAGCAAGAGGAGGAATTGGTGACTTCCCAGGAAAGCTGTGTCCACGTGGGCTGTGAGCATCGTGCTCGTGTCCTGTAGTTTTGGCCTGTTAGGAAGAACGAGGAAGGGAGGATTGCTATTTTATTTTTACATACAAAGAAAATGCATGCTTAAAATTGAATTAAAGAGGAGTATGTATTGAAAGTCTCATCTCCAGCCCCCTTTCCCAGCCACAGTGGGTAATCTTCATCAGGTGGGCGTCCGTCTGTATTTTGTCTTATATAGAGAATCCTAGGATGTGTTTGCTTTTACCCAAATTGAGATCACCTTGAAGTACTGTTTGCACCATGTTTTTTTGGATTCAGATTATACAGTCTTGATTATTTCATCACTAAATACTCAGTATGAGCATATATTTTGTCAGTATCTGTTGCTTAAAGAAACTGACAAGGAAAAATAAATTATATATATTGGAATTTTTTAGCTGCTTATGAATTTTATTTTAATGCTTGTAAATACTAGTCAGTGTTTGAAAACCCAGTGCCACTGCATTCATAGTGGTTCCAAGTAAGTCTGATGAGCCCGTGGGCCCCATTCTACAAAGGTGTAAAGTTTGCTCTTTTCTCTCAGTGTCCCCCGCCCATCTTCCCCCATCAGTGCGTTACTGTATAGATCACTATACATAAACTCCGCATAGCGTAGATAGGTAGCTGTACGTAACCTTTCTTAAAAAAAAATTTATTTTAGAGAGAGAGAGTGAGCGAAAGAGGGAGAGGAGCAGACTCTCTGCTGAGCACAGAGCCTGACGTGGGGCTCGATCTTCTGACCCTGAGATCAAGACCTGAGCAGAAATCAAGAGTCTGACGCTCAACCGACTGAGCCACTCAGGCGCCCCTACACATGACCTTTCTGAGCATACTTTTATTTATTTATTTATTTATTAAGGATTTATTTATTTATTTGACAGAGATAGAGACAGCCAGCGAGAGAGGGAACACAAGCAGGGGGAGTGGGAGAGGAAGAAGCAGGCTCCTAGCGGAGGAGCCTGATGTGGGGCTTGATCCCAGAACGCCGGGATCACGTCCTGAGCCGAAGGCAGACGCTTAACCGCTGAGCCCCCAGGCGCCCCCGACCATACTTTTAATCAAGGCACTGGGGCTTCAGAACTTAGCATTTGCTCCTTCATTCATATTAGTATATGAACTTGCAGTCTTCAAAATCTGGCATGCTTTCAAGCCTCAGGCTGAGGCGGATAGCTTCTATGACAGAAAATAATCTAAGCCTGTTCAGCAAGTCAGGTTTCAGGTGTTCCTTTCTGTTTGCTAAAAATTCGAGCCCGTTTCTGTGTGTTGCACTCTGTGTCCCTACATGGAGAGGACATGTATTATCTGCCTTCTCTGCAGCTTTATTCTTGTTTCAGCAGATTAGCAGAATAGTGAAGAGTCATTAAGAAATAAAATGGAGGAAGTGATGGAGATTATCGAAACCAAAGGCTATGGAAATGTAACTCGGGGTGACTGGGGAACAAGGCAGGAGAAGGGGGGGTCAGGACCTTGGGGGGCAGGGCAAGGCACTGCCGCTGCTTTCCACACAGAGTCCTCCTGCTGGAACCACTGGGACGACCTTGTTCGTCACTTTGGGAGCTAAGCGTCGCATGTGAGCCATGGGACTTAATTTAAAATTGGCCTGAGTGTGGATTTTGATCAGTCGTGTCTGGTTTGTATGATCTGAACCTGTTTCCCAGATCTGAGCCAGAAATGATCAATATCAACATTTTCAAGCACTGTGTGAAACCAAGTTCTTAAACTGATTTTGGTGGTTTGTTGCTTTCTTATTCTCAGTCCTAGGAATGTCAGACAGAAACATGGGTCTGCTTTGCTCAGACTTAGGTTTCATTAAAATGAGCATATTCTAGGCATTGTCGCCTCTATTCAGGTTCAAAAAACACTTCAGACTTTGATTACAGTAAACAGAATGTCACTAGTAGTATGTTTGGCTTACCGTGTTTCTTAAATAAGCATGTTTTCTAAAGAGGAGAACGTGTGCTCCCGGCAGGCCCGTCGGTGCTGCGCGGTCGGTCGCTCGCGGCTCGTATCGGGGCTGATTCCGCTGCATTCGGCTTGCTCTGCAGCGGAGTCCACACAGTGCACATGTGAACGTGCTTGTGGAATCTTAAACTGTGGAATTTCCTGTCGAATGTTTATCTGAACTCCTAAGTTTAAATTTGGTTTATACTTTTTCACTTGAATTCTTTTGTCCAAAGAGAAAGGTTTTTCTTTTGAGTAAGCATAATTGTCAAACTTTAGAAACTCATTTTCTCCCATAGCCAAAGCAGTGTATCATAGAATGGTTCGGGCTCTTGAAGTTATTTTATGAAATACTTATATTTACCCAAAATGATGGCAAGTAAATATATTCTCTTCATAGGTGAACAAAGACAGTTGGGATTCCTGAAAAACTAAGGAGCTTTGGACTCAGACTTGCCTTTGATGATGGCGGAGTTACAGGAAAAGTGAGCTGGTGGGGTGTGGAGTAAGGGGCTTGTAGCGGAGTGTAGGAGGGGTGAGGCAGTGATCCGTCCGTTGCCAGGAGCCCATTGCCAGGATCCAGGAGGCTCCGAGGTGACGAGCTGGGGGACACAGGAGTGACCAGCCCCTGCTAACTTGGGGTGCAGGAGTGATGGGTCCTTCCGAGCTGGCGGGGGGGGGCCACAGGACTCGCGCGGAGGGCTCGGCTCCCGTGGCTAGAGCGTCCTGGGATTTTGGAGCAGCACCTCTCTCCTCCGAGGGTTTGGTGTCCACTCGGTACGTTCTGACTGGGGGTCTCATTCAAAGCCAGTGAGGTTTGTTCACAGTAGATAGTAAGACTCTTAAAAATAAAACACTGATATTTGATCCTCCTGGGCCTACAGTCCGGGACGCTACCAGGGTGTCTGTGTCCTGGCCTTCCGCCCTTCTCAGGGCTCCCCTTTCTCCCTCCCCTGCCTGAAATCCCACCACAGCCTGGCTAGCCCCTCGCTGCTTTTACTTCATTGTCTCAGCGGGCAGGATGCTGTGCCCATCGGTGCCTTCTCCGCGCATGTTCATGGCCAGCGGCCCTGGGCCCCTCTCCCCCCAGGCAGCTCTCACTCCTCCTCCTCAGTGTTCCTTGCCCGTCCTGTGTGCATTTCACTTCCAGTGAGGCTGGGAGAAATCGGAGGAAGACTCACATAAATTCCCACCACACATCTCCCAGTTGGTCTGGGTCTGTGCCCCTGCACTGGGCAGCCTTTCCTCTCCCCGTGGAGGAGCTGTGCGCTCCCAGGACAGGCCACCTGCTGCGCCGCCCCAGTGCTCCGCTCTCAGCTGCTCAGAGTGGCCTATTGTCCCAACCCCGGATCTTCCTCTTTCTGTCCTCTTTCTCTCCCCCGCCCTTACCCACAGCGTTGCTGCTGTTCCTTCCACTCTCTGCTGACCCTCGTGCGGTCAGGCCTCCAGCCCCTCTGCTGCTCTGGAAGTGCCACGCCCACGGCCCCCCCGCTGCCCTCCGCCTCAGTGGGCCCGCCTCTCAGTGATTAGTCAGCTGACTCGTCTGCCAGCATCAGCTGACCCGGGTGACTGTCCTCCTGGAAGCATTTGACTCCTGAGATGGTCCCCTTCCTGGTTTCCTCCTGCTTGCTGACCGCTCCCACTCTGTCCCATGCTTCCCTACTGTTCGGGGTCAGATAGGCACCTGCTTGAACCTCACCTCTTCTTATCTGCACTCAGTGCCTTGTGATTTGCCTTCAGTGAGGTTGCTCTCCCACCTGTGCCAATGTTCCCAAGAACTCCGGGCTGGGAGCTGCACTCTCTACTTGATTCTGCCACTGACTGTCTTATAATATCCCAAACGGAGCGTGCCCCAGACTGGACTGTGCGATCTCCCTTCCAGACATGCCCTGCCCACAGGCCCTCCCTTCTCAGGGGATGCTGACTGTCCTTGGCTTGCTCCGGCAGAACTCTTGGAGTCCTCCTGGGCCTTGCTCTCTCTCAGATCCCTCCGCAGGCTCCATTGTGCAACCTGTCCAGACCCGCCCACCTCCCTGCATTATGGCAGTACCCACTGGGTCTCCCTACCGCCCCCAAAACAGGGGATCCTTCAAAACTGATGAAGGGCACGGCAAGTGGTGTGGCGTCTTGGTTAGTGTCCTGTTTTGAGAACTCTCTCTTGGCCTGCAGCTCTCTACCACGGGTCTTGATTCAGACCCTCATTTCTCCCGGGGCCATGGCAGCTCTCCAGCTACCGGCTCCGAGCTGGCTTCTCACTGTTCACCTCTTCCTCCAGCCCCACTCTAGCACTGCTCCCGGGGCCTTATGTTGACTCCGCAAACCCTTCTGAGTACACCCTTTGTGTCGAGCACCGCCTGGGCTCCCTGTTCAGGGCCCTCAAAGTCTGTAGATGGACGACTCCCAGAGCCTTAGGGATAAAATCCGGACTCCCCACTGTAGTGCGCAGGGGCCTTCTGTCTGGTCTCTGTCCACACCCAGCCTCCCTTACCCATTCCCGCACACTGCCTGGGCTGCAGCCCACTGACGCCCTTCTCCGCTACCAGATACCTTTGTGCTTTTGTGAGAAGGCTGTCACCTACCAGGTAGCTGTTCCTGTTCTGAATTCAACTGCGACGCCTCTCCTTTGGCGGACCTTTGGAGCCCGTGTCCGCCTCCCATCATAGATGACCTCCACGCCGCTCCCATGGTAGTCTGGGCGTTTCTCACTTGGAGCACTGACCACACTGAGGTGCCTGCTAGCTTATCTGTCTGTCCTGCGGCAGCACCCTGAAGAGGGGCCGGGCTCGCCTGTCTGGTGTTCCGCTGGAGTGGGTATGCAGCCATCCCTGGAATGAACTGTGGCTTCTGGTCAGGATGGCAGTGTAAACTCACTCTTGGACACAACTCATCTCCAAACAGCAGTGCAAAGGTAAAATTTAAATAGAGAAACAAGTAAACCGATATATATAGTCAGGCCCCCACAAGAAAAAATACCCTTCAGTACGGAAACAGAATAGAAACCCAGCGTGGTAAGCATGAGTTGGCTAGGTTCCCTGGCCTGCTGCGCTCCAAGCACCAAGCACGCAGGGGCAATAGGAAACTTGGCTCCTGCAGGTTGGGGTAACAGGAACTAATGTGTCCAGAGTAATTAGAACTAAAATCAGACTCCTGTTTGGAGCTGGGTTTAGATGAGGCGTCCCACGTAAGGTCCCCAGTGCACTGTCCCCAGTACATTGGGGCTTTATAGGAAGTTGCGGGCCTCGGAGGGTAGGAAGCAATACCTGGGCTGGGCCACAGTGTCCAGTGACTCTCTCACAGGATCCACACCACCCGTAAGGAAGAGGCAGCAGGAACCCTCAGTCACCGTGGAAAGCTAGTTCTGGCCTGAGGCCTTGGAAAGCTCGGAGGGCAGTCGCTGGACACTAGGCGGGGAGGGAAGGACACTAGGCAGGGAGGGAAGTGCCAGCAGGAGGACCTCCTCAAGCTGAGCTGGAAACCAGATCCTGCAGCTCCCAGAGTCTGCACCTTACGGAAGTATGCATTTACTCCGTCTGCAGTCTGGCAAAACTGTCAAAATAAGTCTGTTTAAATGCTTAAACAGATAAATGAACATCCCTGAAGAGAAACAGGAAATGATAAAACAGAAACAGAAGTGAAACAAGGGAAGGAGGGCATGACAGAAAACAATCTAAAATCTAGTATGTGAAGAAGGTTTGGCTAGCACGATAAACTTTGGACCGGACATAATCAGCGAATTAGTGAATTGACCTAGACTGCTGCGCCCGGGGACGAGGCGACCAAATAAAATCCGAGGCTCTGGCCCAGCAAGTCTGCAGCCAGCCCCCCTTGGATTTGCCCGCCACGTGAGTGATCGCAGCTCTCACTGAGACTGGTTTGGGTCAGGTTCTCTTTCACCTACAACACGAACAGTATTTTCTGATACAAGATCTCGATGATTAGATGCAAATCTCTCAACGTTAGGTCAGCTAGTTATTTACTGGAGGAGGTGAAAATCAAAGCATTTGGCCGAATTAACTTTGGCACATAGGAAAGGAATCTCTGTAGCTCAGGAAAGAGCGGACCTGATGGGAGAACAGGGCTTCCCCCGCCCCTCCCCCCTTCCCTGCCGCGGTCCCTCCTCCCAGTGCTGCCCGTTGGGTCTCTGAGACAGTCCAGCACTCAACACAACCTTTGTCAGGTTTGAGGACACGTTTGGGTTATTCTCATTTAATGTTTTACTGTCATTTCTTTGTGTTTGTGGCTCTGCCTTGAAATACTGAAGTAAAGAGTTGTCTGTGTTCTGTAGCGGGAAAAGCCTTGTCTGCAAAGAGTGCTCTGTGTGTGTGTGTGTGTGTGTGTCAGGGAATCGTGGCGAAATATATATAAAATAAATTTAACATTGCAGCCAGTTTATTGAATAGCTGGATGATTTCACTGAAGGCCCTCGCCCCTAGGCAAGTCCCCCTGGGTGACCACTCTTAGCTGCGAGACAACCCCCCCCCCCCCAGCTTGTTGCCGGCCAGTTGCTCTGTTGTTTTCAACAATGCTGTGGGTATAAATGTCTCTACTAACTAAACCAGTCAAATTCTGGCTCCTTCCTAGGAATTGTACCTGAATTTTTGTGGATTTTTTTGCATAGATGTTTCTTCATTTGTTGTATGTCATTGGATGGTTTTGGAGGCTTTGAATAGTTGTTATTATGTGTAATTCGGGGAGCAGATGTGTAGGGCTTTTCATGCTGTGAAGCTAGAAGCTGATGACCCACAGTTGGGGGTTTTTGAAGAAGAAACTCTGATTTAGAAGGTAGATTAGAGAAAATGACCATTAGCTTATTATACCCGTGAAAATGCTCACAGGCTCTGTAAATTACCTGCCTCCCCACCCCTTCAGTTTGTCCCCCTGAAATAACTGCTTTCAAGAGAAAATGTTCAATTTTACTCTTTTCTGTTGTTGATTATAACAGTACTGCCTGGTTCTTTTCATTCCCCATGGATGAGTACAGTTGACCCATGGACAGCTGGGGGTTAGGGGTGCTGACCTGCCCACAGTCACAAATCTGAGTCTAACTTTGGGCTCCCCCAAACGGAACTACTGATACCGTTCTGTTGACCAGAAGCCTTACTGGCAACACGAACACTCAGTTAATACTTTCATTCTAGAGAAAAAATTTTAAGACAATTACAAGGAAAATACATGGACAGCACTGAGCTGCATGGATAGCTAAGTGTGTCGTCTGTGTGCAAGATGACTTAGTGCCTGCAGCAGCACCGCAGATGTCCCAGTATTACTAACACCAGACATCGGAAATGAGAAGATGGTGTGAGAGGTTCCCGTTTCTTTACAGGTCTAACGACTCTTGCGTCACTATGTGTGACTGCTCTGGGGTGGCCTCGCGTGATCAGCAGGTTTCTTCGTCACAGCCTTGCCTGTCCACTAATGAATGAGTTGTTATAAAACTTTTACAGCCTGTACTATTACAGACATACTCATAATGGAGGATTGGAAACGTCGTTATATTCTTTTAAAAAAACAATTGCGGTAATAGGCTGATACACGTTTTCTGCAATGAGAGAGGCATTCTGTGAGGTAATGCTCTGAAAGGAAAGTTATAAAACAACTGGCACGTGATGAGTTTTATGCTAACTCTCGCTCACTTTTTCCCCGTGTGAGGATGGGCTGTCCACTTGCGTACAAGCCTCGAACACACAGCTCTTCATGGTGAGGGCATAGGTGACGGCGGCACACAGGCATCTCACGCAGCCTGGCTGCACACGCCCTCGATGTGCGTGCCCAGCAGGTGAGGGTCCATGCGCTGCAATGGTCTGTACCGTCTGTTAGGGGGAGGTGGGTCATCCTGAAGTCCTCATCCTCGTCGTCTTCCCGTGGAGTCGGCCACGGAGGCAGAGGAGGGCTGCTCTTGCCGTCTCGGGCGAGGCAGGTGCACCTGGTGTCACCTTCCGGAAGTACGTTTCTGTCTGACGTTGTGTCTCTTCCTTTCTCTACAAATGTTGTTGTAAACGTCGCCAGTACTTCCGCCATGGGCTTTGGCTTCAGTGGACCCATGGATGGGCCCACGTGGTACAAGAAGTCAAGAACAGTCTGGAACAAGCCAGGCCCTCTCCAGAGTACCTCATGTCACTGTGTTTTCTGGCACGGTGTCTTCTGAGTCTCCTTTCTCACACCCCCCCCGCCCCCCGGCGCTGGTTCGGAAGCTTTCATCTCCGTCGTGTCATCCTCTCTTAACTCCTCTGGGGTGACATCTGTGAGCCCTTGAATTTCTCCGAGATCCACATCTCGAAACCCTTCATCCCCCAGCTTTTTTGCCGTATCCACAGTCTCTTTCATCATCTCCCTCATTGGCTGTGTCGTAAATCCTGTAGGATCATGCCCAACATTTGGGCCATTTTCTCCAGCAGGAGTTGATTGTTTTGGTCTTGATGGCTTTCACGACATTTCCTGTCACATCAGCGGCGTCTTCAGTGGTGTAATCCTTCCAGACTTCAAGGTGTTCTCTCTGTTGTGGTTCACTTTCGTAGTGTTGACCGTCCTTTTGGTAAAGGATCATGTGTAATGAGCCTTGCAGGTCCTCACGGCCCCCGATCCACAGGCTGCATTAGAGACCTTGTGCTCCAGGGTCCGTGGGCCACCTGGACGTGTTCGGTGTCGAGCTCACAGGGTTCTAGGTGGCCAGGATGTTGTCCAATGTCAGAAGAGCATTAAAAGGCAGTCCCTTATTGTCAGGGTACTTCCAAAGTTGAGGGACAAAGCATCGCTGGAACTGATCCAGAGAAAGGGTTCTGGTTGTCCAGGCCTCCTTGTTGCACAGCCGAAGGACTGGCTGCTGGTGTCTGTGTCTTCCCATCAAGCCCAGGGTCAGCTTCCTAGATCCGGCCGGCTGGATCACAAACCTGACTGCCTCCGCACGTGCACTGGCTAGTCACCCCCTCCCGCCTTCCTCCTGAATACGTGTCCTTCGTGGCGCTTTCTCCCTGTGTGTGAAAAACCTGTGCGGGCAGATGTCCTGCCGTCAGTGATTTTCCCTCCCCTCCTCTCCACTTCTCGTTTGAAGTATAGTCGGCACGCAGCGTTCCCTTAGTTCCAGCTTCTCGGTGATTCTGTCAGCGCTGTCTGGGGATCGTCTGCTTCCTCTTGATGGGAGAAGTTGCTTCTCCCGTTACCTTGACATGTGTTAAAGCCAAACATCTTTATAAAATTACCAAACCATCTTTCCCTGGCGTTGAAATTCTGCAGCTTTAGACCCATCACCTTCCTTTGGCTCTAAGTTGTCACATAATGACCTCCCCCCTTTTTGAAGATTCGTACTGGAGTCTGTACATATACCTTTCTATAGCAGTCCCGCTTGCACAGAAAGGCTGCATCTTCAGTACAGACGAAAAGGGATTTCACACACAGTGGAAGGTTTTTGCATCTGCCAGGGTAGCTGCGGCGACAACTTCATGAATTACCTGGGTTCTTTTCTCTTGAGCGGTGGGCGGCCGCAGCTGCAGACCTCAGTCTGCCGTACGCGTCAAGCAGTTCACCTTGTTCTTGTGACGCCTTGACTTGTCTCTGCTTTTTGGGAGCGCTCGCAGCAGCACTGCTGAGTGGCACTTCGTATGGGTCCCAAGGTGTTACTCAAGGTTTATGGTGTTGCAGGAAGCACACCCAAAAATAGGCAGGTACCACAGGAAATCACTTTCTACTGCGGTATGCAGTTTATCGGAGAACGGGACGGCCTATGGGAGAGGATGAGCGTCCCGGCGTTGTTAGCGGATTCCTGCCGCGCTTGAGCTTGCCTCAGTAGTGACAGGAGGCGGCATGGAGCGACACGCTGGTGCAGCACGCCCCATGCTTACGTTCATGCAGTGAGGGCTTAATACCAGCTCCACATGTTTTTACGCTTCTCTTGGCTGCGAAGGGCACCGTGTATGGCACTGCGAGTGTGTGCATGCAGACGTTTGGGTACATTTTAACGTTTTCTAGTAGATTTGCATATGTTTTATGGCAGCAAATGATAAAACAGGCTAGTCCCTGTATATATTTTATACATTTATGACATGTCTTTTTTTAGTTTTTTAGAGATTTTATTTATTTGAGATAGAGCGCGAGCAAGAGAGAGAGCCAGGAGCAAGGGAGCAGAGGGAGAGGGAGAAGCAAACTCCCCGCTGAGCAGGGAGCCCAACATGGGGCTCCATCCCAGGACTCCAGGACTGTGACCTGAACTGAAGGCAGATGCTTAACCGACTGAGCCACCCAGGTGCCCCTTTCTTAATTTTCTGACATTTCTAGGCTACTCAGTTTATCTGCCAGTTTTTTCATATTGTTGCAGATCCAGAAAATTTTCCAGTGTATTTATTGAAAAAAATCCAGATAGAAGTGGACCTGCACAGTGGAAGCCTGTGTTGTTCACGGGTCAGCTCTGTTTCGGTTCTGTATCATGGCTCAATAGGCTTTTGTGGGCCAGCTTTGTGAAGTCGGATCGCAGGGGATGCTGTATGTTCCATGGTCAAGTTCCCTTTGAGTGGCAATGGGTTAATTTATGAATGAACCTTAAGTATGCCACTTGTTTGTAAATTGATTTTCTAGAATTGCTCAAATTAACCACTTTCTGTATTTTGAATGTCAGATTGTTAAGTGAACCTTTATTTCCTCCTTTGTTCTTTGAAAAGAAAATTCTTAAAATACGGAGATTCATTGGCAGAGCATGTTACTTACTTGAGAGGAAAAACTGACCAGAGGGTGTGTGTTCACTTCCTTGGACCCTGCCTGTGTGTCATGTCCCAGGGCGCGCTCAGGATTGCGGGAGAGCGACCCCACAACAGAGTGGGGGGACCCCAGCATCACCTCAGTGATACTTCCTCTAGAAAGTTCTCTGTTTGACTACAGAGAAAAATCTTCAGCTGTCCCTTTCTTCAAGAGGCCTACCAACATTTGTGAAAAGTCCATTTTATATGGTCTATTCTGAGCCAGTTCGGGCTAACAGACCAGGTTTTGGGTGCTGTCAGCCTCTTCCCGGGGCTGTTCTAAGCCCTGTGGTCTTCACAGGCAGGAGCTGACTTAGGACAGGAGGCTGGGGACGAACAGTGGCCTTCTTGGCCTGGCGTTCTCCCCTCAGGAGAGGTTCTGAGTTGCATATCTGCAAGTCACCTGAAAATGTCTCTCTCGCCTTGGGTGTCAGGCCCCATGCTTGGGAAAATACCTGGGACTCAGGTCATGAGGAGGGGGTTATGTGCGTGCGGGGCTCTGGGGTGGCAGACAGGTGCAGGGCAGGGCAGTCTGCGTGGGCTGGGGAGAGCCGCGGAGGCTAAAGACCCCCGTCTCCCTCCGTTTTTGTTGCCCCCAGGAGTTCGCAGCACTTACTAAGGAGCTCAACGTCTGCAGGGAGCAGCTCCTGGAGAGAGAGGAAGAGATCGCGGAACTGAAGGCGGAAAGAAACAACACCAGGGTCAGTAGGTGCATTCTTGCTATTGGAGCGCTGGCTGAGAGTTGCCTGGGAGCACTGTTGCTGTCTTTGCACTTCGGGTCCTGTCCGCTCGGTCTGCTTTTAGACAGCTTGTCGGCACTTCCCCGTGGAGTCGACCCTGACTGATGAGTCGTGATGAGAATTAACGCTATTTTAACTCGTTTAAGAGGGAGGCTCTTTAATTTTAGACTGAATTGAAGGGATTCACGTTTGGTCTAGCATACTATTAAAAAGGGTTTTTGCCCCAGATTAAGGTTTGACATTGCAAGTGCTCTTTTAACATGGTTCTGCCTTGGCCTGTCCCACCAGCTGCTGCTGGAGCATTTGGAGTGCCTCGTGTCCAGGCACGAGCGGTCCCTGCGGATGACGGTGGTGAAGCGGCAGGCGCAGTCCCCGGCGGGCGTGTCCAGCGAGGTGGAGGTGCTCAAAGCACTGAAGTCCTTGTTCGAGCACCACAAAGCTCTGGACGAAAAGGTGCCTTGAGCCCCAGCAGTTCTCAGTGTGCACACGCTGTGTCAGACACACTTCGTGCGTGTGTGTGACTGCAGTTCGTGTTTAACCTTTTCGAGTTCCTGTAAACACTTTCTGTAAGAAGACAGACTTCTGTGTGGTTAAAAAGTAGCAGTTGGTGTAAATGTGTAAAGATTTATTATATTCTGTATATTGATTTGCCATTAAGAATTGGGATGATATAACTTATTTAGGGGAAGATGTCTCTCAAATGTAAAATTTAAAACTGTTACAAAGCAAGTTTTTTTTTTTAAAGATCTTATTTATATTTGAAAGAGGGCGCATGAGTGTGTTTGGAGGGGGGCAGAGGGAGAGGGAGAAGCAGACGCCCTGCTGAGCAGGGAGCCCAGTGTGGGGCTCGATCCCAGGACCCTGGGCTCATGACCTGAGCCGAAGGCAGACGCTTAACGGCTGAGCCACCCAGGTGCCCCAACAAGCCAGTTTTCTTGGTATTAACATCAGTGAAAAACATTGAGGCCATCCTGTCATGTTACCTTAAGCGAATGGGACCCGAGGGTAACTGTACATTAAGAAGTAATTAAATACACACACACACATACTCAACCCCTCTGTTTCCAGGTGAGGGAGCGGCTACGAGTAGCACTCGAAAGGTGTAGTTTGTTAGAAGAAGAACTGGGGGCTACACACAAAGAGGTAAGTCCGTAAATCGCCAGAGGATTTGATTAGAGGAGTTCTAATTTTTATCCCTTGTTTTTGTAAGAAGTATGAAGCCTGCAGTGCTGGCCATCAGGTGTCACTGGTCTTTCTGACCTCCCGGGCCACTCCGGTGACCAGCACATGAGGCTCTTACTGCCGAGTCACACGGTCCCTTTCGTTCCCCTCGTCCAGTCGAGAGCACTGACCTAGTTGTTGACCTAGTTGTATTCAGGCTAGACAACGTTGCCGTGTATTCTCCCCCGTCCTGTGTTTACAGCTTGTACTTGCATCTTTCTGAGAGAAGTTTCTCTTTATCTCTTCACCCTCATATTTAATTCTTTGGTTTTAGCTAATGATTCTTAAAGAACAGAATAATCAGAAAAAAACACTAACCGATGGAGTGCTTGACATGAACCACGAACAAGAAAATACTCCAAGCACGAATGGAAAGGCAAGTCCTTGGGCTTTCTCTCTGTCTTTCCCTGATGTCCTCTGCGTGCTCCCAAGAGTGGCGGGAGCCGACAGCCAGCATAGATCGTGGGACTTGATTCTTTCCGGGAAGTGCTCTGTTCCCTGGCTCACCAAACAAGGCTATTTAAGGATTTTTTCCTCCACCAGAGATCTTCTGACGGTTCTTTAAGCCACGAGGAAGACCTTGCCAAAGTCATCGAGCTCCAGGACATCATAGATAAGCAGTCAAAGGAGCAGAGCCAGATGAAGGAGCGCCTGGCCGCCCTCTCCAGTCACGTGGCGGAGCTGGAGGAGGACCTGGACACCGCTAGGAAGGACCTCATCAAGTCTGAGGAAGTGAACACGAAACTGCAGCGGGATGTTCGTGAAGTGAGTGACAGTAGACGTTGCCGCGCTGTCGTTGAACTGAATGTGGGGTGTTTGGTGGGACCCTTGTGTGTGGACATCTACCCTCTGCAGAGTCCGGCTCTCTGCATTTATTCTTCGTCAGGTTCACGTTTCATTCTGGTACACATGTAAGCTGGGACACGTCGTATCTGTTGTGCTGCTAGTTCACCGACAGTGATGTGGGCCTCCCCTCTCGGCTGTGCCGAGGGAACGGTGCTAGCTGGCTTTCTGACCACCTGCTCCCAGAAAAGTCACGTGCTCTTGAACATCGGCGGTGAGACACACCATGAGAGTGGGATTTGCTCACCCTTGGGTCATCAGGATCATGCTGTACAGACATGTAGACATACACTCGTTTCTGGCAGACATTTCTACGTGTGCAGTGATTTATAAGAATCTAGTCATGTTTACAAAAACAGGTGAAGGGCAGGATACTTTCTCTGGCACCCCCTCCTGTCACTCTAAGCTGTCCTTTGTAGCTGACAGGCGCCCCCCACCCCCACCCCCACTGCAGGAAGACCCTTTCACACTCTTGAGTGTGGATGCACAGGCTTACTTCTGTGTAGTAACTTAGCGTGCGTAATTTCACGTAAGAGTTTAAAACAAAGAAAAATATTTGCAGAAATAATATAACCTACTTAGTTCTGTTATTCTTTGGCAAGGATAGGAGATTCTGCAGCAGAGTTTAATATGCAGAGAATTTTGAAATTCTTTCTTTAAGACTCATCACTTTTAGTATTAAGACTTTGCTGACGTAAATTCCTTAGTAAACAGGGAGGAACCTAAGATGAATCTTAAGGGTGGGGGACAGGAAGGGCAGAGGCAGAAAGTTCTAGGCCCACTTTCAGTATCAGATACCCTGTGATAGAATTTGCTGCAGGATTAGACTTCCGAAGGTTTCTTCCAGTTATATCATTTGTTAATAGTATTGCTTCAGTTTTGTGGTGATTGGATGAGATTTCATCTAGCTTTTACCCAGGGAGATGAGAGCTGTGTCTCACTGATATGTCTGTTGCGAGGCCGCTCCCTGCTCTGTGGAAAGCCCACTTTATCGGGGGCCAGTAGAGGCTGTGCCTTCATTACTCACACCTTCAGCTCCTGGCATCCTTGCAATGTCGGGATATTTGATTCCACGTTTCTTTGGTTAACATCATGTAGGAAAGAGTAAGCTTGGTAAACTGAGTGGCCAGACGTAGTATTAAGACAGCTGAGTCTTTACTGGTCGTGTAGGGGAATACTTGGGATATTTGAGGTAAATATATTTTCATTCATATTGGAGACAGTTGGCATCTCTCTCAATTTTGAGGACACTGATTTTATGTTTGATTTAAAAATTAGGATTTAGTCCAGTTTTTGTGTCTGGAGTATATTAAAGTGTCATACATTAATTATTTGCCTTTTTTCCCTTTGAAATACTTGATGTAGGCCATGGCCCAGAAGGAGGACATGGAAGAGAGGATCACTACTCTTGAAAAACGCTACCTCGCGGCACAGCGCGAAGCCACCTCTGTGCACGACCTTAACGATAAACTTGAAAATGAGATTGCAAATAAAGACTCTATGCATCGGCAGGTAGAGGCTTTTGTTGAACTTCGTTCGACTTTTATTAATTACTGATGAAGTTGAAGACCTTTCTCCTGTGACTTTCATGTTGGAAGTCAAGTGTCAATGTAAAGTTTTCATGATCTTAGAAAATTATGTTTAAGAATGTGGGTTACTTCAACTTGCAAGTGTTTAATTATTTAGGATTTTATGTAACCTCGATTCTTTCTTCAGTTTTGTTTTCATTGTTCGTTAATCTGTTGCTTGTTAGCATTTTTACCAAAGGCGGAGGGAGTGGCTGAGAGCATGGAGGCAGTTGGCCACTTTTGTTGGTACCTGGGATGGGGGTGAATGGCAGGTGTAGAAATGCAGTCTGTCGTGCGGACGGGAGCCTCCTGTGGTTTGGGAAGCCGTGCTGGCTTCTCTGCCTGGTAGTCTCAGGTCAGCCAGAGTTAAACAGGAAAACCAAATCCAGCCTCTTGGAAACAAAGTGAGTTTGTCTGGTATGTTGTAAAGTGTATCATTAGACCCAAGGTAATAATAAAAAGTAAAATACTAGGAAGCCATTAAAAATTATGTTGTGGAATGCTATTTAAGAGCACGTAAGATGTCCCAAATAATGACCGTAGAAGGAAGATGACAAAATACTGCGTACAGTGTGACGGATCTTCTGAGGTTGTGTATAAACACGGAGATAGGCTCACACGGAAGAAAGGAGGCTGCACGTAAGCAGATGTTTGCCTCTCAGGAACCTCAGCCTCTACATGATTTTTAAAATTTCTTTTTAAAAAAGTCTAAATTTTCTTCATTGAAAAAAATTTTTTTTAGAATGAGAACATGTTTTTAAGAATAATTATACATTTACGAAAATAACTTGACTAGCATTTCATTAGGCGTACATACTCCTAGAAGGTCTGTATTTCAAAGGAGGTGTGAGCTCTGTTGTGGCTCACACGCCACGGCCTGCGAAAGACAAGGAGTCTGAGTGTTTTTTAAGAAGGGTTAGGACTGAACCCTTCTTTCCTTAAGATGTCAAGAAGAATGAGCAAGCTTCTACAGAATATGGTTTTTCTTTAGTGCATGGGAACTCTTTCCTTTTTAAAAAGACTTCGTTGAAGACGTTTAAGAAGAGCAATACTTTGGCAAGAGGTGTTTTGCACATTGAACTCAAGCCCAAGAGAGTGGGTGTATATTCCTCTCAGGAAGAAAAATTTTACTCTGAAGCAGCTACCAAAACAGTTGGCTTCTGTCAGAACTAATTTAGTAGATCTCTGCATTTAGATTTTGTTTCATTTTATTAAAAATAGAAGATTGGCTACATTTTGATGCTTTGCCTTCATTTCCTAGACTGAGGATAAAAACCGCCAGTTACAAGAGCGCCTGGAGCTGGCCGAGCAAAAGCTGCAGCAGACTTTGAGGAAGGCGGAGACGCTCCCCGAGGTGGAGGCAGAGCTGGCGCAGAGGGTCGCGGCGCTCTCCAAGGTGCTGCCTGGCTTTCGTCCTGGGTCCGATGGTGGGGTTTTGACTTTGATGGTGGCTGGTTCGTGTGCCTTATTTATTATTGTTCTCCATGTCAGTGAGCCTAAATCCGTGAAAGAGCTCAGATCTGTTTTCAGTGCTATTTTGTTTGAGATCGGAACGCTTTTTAAATGTCAGGAATCATGCCCTTTTTTGTGATCCCCACATTAATTTGCCTCCAGTTTTGTCAGATGTGTACTGTTTGTCTCCGGTGGGCTTGAGCTAAGGTTCACTGCTTCTCAGAGTTATTTTAGTCAACAACTCAAAGCTCGAGAGAGAAGCTTTGGATAAAATAAGGGTGGGGGCACCTGGCTGGCTCAGCCAGTGGAGCGTGCAACTCTCGATCTCACCATTGTGAGGTGAAGCTCCAATTTAGGTATAGAGATTACTTAAAAAAAAAAAAAAAAAAAAAAGAATTTTCCCAGAAGTAGGAAAATCCTATGCTCTTTTAAAGATAATCAAAATAAATTTGTAATACACAAATTTTTAAGTAATTCATTTGTGGGTTCGACAAATACGGGTTAGGCATGTGCATGACACAGCGCTGCCCTCCTAGTCCTTACCCTCCCCGGGGGAACGCCAGCAGGCGAGGACGCAGTGTCACGCTGTGATGGAGTAGGTGCTGGGGTCGGGAGGTTCATGTGGGAAGAGGAAGCACAGATCCCAGCAGACAGTCCGGCCTTCCGGGGCCTGGGCGCCCAGCAGGCAGAGAGGTAGCATGTTGCCGGCCAAGGGAGCCCGTGGGGGAGCGCTGTGAGTACTCTATCTCACCGGGCTCCAGTTTGGTGAGGGCCCCAGGGAGAAGGGGGCCAGGACAAGCACGGGTGCTGTTCTTGAGGGCTGATGTTGGGTCGGTCCAACGGTGTCGGGTGCTCACAAGACTGTTCCTTAGAGCAAGTTCATTGCTAACAGCTGTAACAGAGCCTCGCCTCTCCTTTGTGATCTGCGTGTAAAGTCTCCGTTTCTTTTCTCCCCCTGTCATCTCTCCTGTCCCTGGTCGGCCTTGTAGTCTGACCTTTTGTCTTCTGGAAACTCTGCTGCTAAGGAAGCTAAACTGTTCGAACTCACCTCCCAGCTTAGGAAGGTAGCACGTGTGCATTGCTCTGTGGTGCTTGCTGCTTCTGCTGTCCGTGCTGACTGAGCACAGGCCGTCTGAGGGTGGGGAGAAAGCGCCACCCCCGGAGTCGGGGCCCGGGCTGGGGAGAAGCACCTCTCCTCTGGCAGCCTCCGTCACCAGCACCGGCTGGGCCTCGATCACGGGCGCGGGGAGGCCGGCTGCTTCACACTGTGACGCATGAGGCCGCACAGGGTGTGTTCCAGGAGGGAGGGGGGATCCCGAGCCAGCCGGTGGGAGAGCCCGCGAAGAGCGTGTGGTGCTTGTTGCTACCGAGGTCGTGTGTAGCATGCTGGCACTGACGTGGGGGCGCCCACGGAGCTGACCGTGTTTTTGCCCGCAGGCCGAGGAGAGGCACGGCAACATTGAGGAGAGGCTCCGTCAGATGGAGGCACAGCTGGAGGAGAAGAACCAGGAACTGCAGCGGGTATGTGTCTGAGCAGAAAGGCCACGTGCCGGGCGCTGCTTGAGCACAGGGCTCCGGCAGGGGCAGGCGGTGCCTCGTTTCCTGCTTCTCCCCACCCAGACGCTGGTCCCCTTCTCGATTCCATCGGGTGTAGAGTTAGTGGCCTCCTCTGCGAGCTGTCTGCTGGTGGGTGCATCTGCCACGTAGACAAGGTTATGTCAGCACTGGTGGTGGGGGAAGAGACTGGTGCCCCAGGGGCCGTGCTGCCGGGGTGCAGGGACCCCCGCATCCTCCTGCTCTGACTAGCCTGTCTGCGGAACTGCTCCACGTGCAAGTGGGATCTCACAGGTGCCTCTCAGCCACACTGGAGGTGCTGGCTGGGGGCCCCTGAAACTTAGGGGAAGGCACGTCGTCCTAGAGCATTAGTCTGCTTGCTTAGGGCATGACATTGAGGTCCCGAATTCAGGTCATGGGCCCGACCTCCATCCTAAGATACCGAAGTATCACTCAAGGCATAAAGGCATAGGTCAGGACAGATATTCCTAAGAAGAGGAAAACCGTAATTGAGCAGTGATAAGATGAGGTTCGTGTCTGTTGAATCCCCAGAGAGTTTTCTCTGGAGGAGTTGCTCAAATGTCAGTGTGGAACCAGCAGGGAACAGACCGGGTCGTGGCCCCAGGCAGCTGGCACCCAGCCCTAGGACATCAATTCAAGGCCATCAGATTTTGTTTTCACCAGAAACGTATGTGCTCGGCCAAGGGCTGCCGAGGATCACACATGAGCTTCTGGGAAGTGAGGATTCTGACTCCCATCACAGGGCTGCATGTTGGTCGGCCCCTGCCCCCATCACACACGCACTCGTGTGCACACAGGCCGACACTCGCCTCCTAGGCAGAGAAGTAGACTTCAGCTGTCTAGGGATGCACTTGCGTTACTTTTCAGGACTGGATTGTCATTTGAAAGGACAGGTGTTGAGATAGGGTTCTTTCATAACTAAGGCAATTCAAAGTAAACTTTTAGGCTGTTTTGCTTTAAAAATACTCGAACGCTGATTCCTTCTTGTGGCGTGTGCTGGGTCGTTTCCAAATGATGATAGTTGCTGTGTACAAGGCGTGATTTTCTGCGCTCTGTCTCGTCCTTGCAAGAAGAGAGGTGCCAGCACCCACGTGTTACAGATGAGGAGGCCGGAGCACAGAGGACTGACTGTTGCCCGGTCTGTGGCACTTCCTTATGGGCTCGTTCCTACTGCTCTCCGCGTGGGAGAAGCCCCTGAGCCCTACCCCCCGCCCCCCCGCCCCCGGCTCAGGTGATGCTCTCTTCCCACCCCTGAGGTTTTGTCCTCATTCAGGATGGGGGCAAACACAAGGTCTTTAAGCCAGGAAATGAATGATGGTTTGATAAACACAGACCTATCAACTTTGTCACTACGTTTTTAAATTACTTGAGGTAATTAGTTGTAATCTTTGAACCTAAGTTTTCATTACAGATCATTCAGGTGATGTATGAATATAAAGAAAAACAGGTGAAAGTCTCTGTTGCCCCTGAGTTTTTTCCAGAATGGATTTCTTTATCTTCTGCTATGTAAATTGATTCATTCCACCTCCCCCCCCCCCCCCCCCCCCCCCCCCCCCCC
>NW_024424786.1:44005787-44007172 GCF_017311325.1 Ursus maritimus
GCCCCAGGGGCCGTGCTGCCGGGGTGCAGGGACCCCCGCATCCTCCTGCTCTGACTAGCCTGTCTGCGGAACTGCTCCACGTGCAAGTGGGATCTCACAGGTGCCTCTCAGCCACACTGGAGGTGCTGGCTGGGGGCCCCTGAAACTTAGGGGAAGGCACGTCGTCCTAGAGCATTAGTCTGCTTGCTTAGGGCATGACATTGAGGTCCCGAATTCAGGTCATGGGCCCGACCTCCATCCTAAGATACCGAAGTATCACTCAAGGCATAAAGGCATAGGTCAGGACAGATATTCCTAAGAAGAGGAAAACCGTAATTGAGCAGTGATAAGATGAGGTTCGTGTCTGTTGAATCCCCAGAGAGTTTTCTCTGGAGGAGTTGCTCAAATGTCAGTGTGGAACCAGCAGGGAACAGACCGGGTCGTGGCCCCAGGCAGCTGGCACCCAGCCCTAGGACATCAATTCAAGGCCATCAGATTTTGTTTTCACCAGAAACGTATGTGCTCGGCCAAGGGCTGCCGAGGATCACACATGAGCTTCTGGGAAGTGAGGATTCTGACTCCCATCACAGGGCTGCATGTTGGTCGGCCCCTGCCCCCATCACACACGCACTCGTGTGCACACAGGCCGACACTCGCCTCCTAGGCAGAGAAGTAGACTTCAGCTGTCTAGGGATGCACTTGCGTTACTTTTCAGGACTGGATTGTCATTTGAAAGGACAGGTGTTGAGATAGGGTTCTTTCATAACTAAGGCAATTCAAAGTAAACTTTTAGGCTGTTTTGCTTTAAAAATACTCGAACGCTGATTCCTTCTTGTGGCGTGTGCTGGGTCGTTTCCAAATGATGATAGTTGCTGTGTACAAGGCGTGATTTTCTGCGCTCTGTCTCGTCCTTGCAAGAAGAGAGGTGCCAGCACCCACGTGTTACAGATGAGGAGGCCGGAGCACAGAGGACTGACTGTTGCCCGGTCTGTGGCACTTCCTTATGGGCTCGTTCCTACTGCTCTCCGCGTGGGAGAAGCCCCTGAGCCCTACCCCCCCCCCCCCCCCCCCCGGCTCAGGTGATGCTCTCTTCCCACCCCTGAGGTTTTGTCCTCATTCAGGATGGGGGCAAACACAAGGTCTTTAAGCCAGGAAATGAATGATGGTTTGATAAACACAGACCTATCAACTTTGTCACTACGTTTTTAAATTACTTGAGGTAATTAGTTGTAATCTTTGAACCTAAGTTTTCATTACAGATCATTCAGGTGATGTATGAATATAAAGAAAAACAGGTGAAAGTCTCTGTTGCCCCTGAGTTTTTTCCAGAATGGATTTCTTTATCTTCTGCTATGTAAATTGATTCATTCCACCTCCCCCCCCCCCCCCCCCCCCCCCCCCCCCCC
>NW_024424786.1:44007182-44080320 GCF_017311325.1 Ursus maritimus
TTTATCTTCTGCTATGTAAATTGATTCATTCCACCTCCCCCCCCCACCCGCCCCCGTGCCAAATCCAGACCCAAGCTTCTGTTTATACAGAGGCAAATTCCTGCCCCCTTGTGCAGATAAGCTGATCCCCTTACAAATATGCTCGTTCCTGCATGTAAATGTGTCTCCCAGGTCATCTGAGAGTTAGTAACTCGTGACATTCCTGCGGCTTTGTTTAACAGAAGCAATGGGATCTTCTAATTAATGATCTGGGGCACTTGTCCCTGTTTCTCTGCACCCATACGTTGGTGCTGGGTTGGTGCTGGTGCACAAGTGGTGGTTGGTGCTGGTGCACAAGTGCACACCATTGGTCCTTGGCACTTTGGAAATACTGTTCATACCTTTTCTTCTTAAAAAATCTTTAAATTTAAATTCAATTTAGTTAACATATAGTGAGTGTATTCATTAGTTTCAGAGGCAGAGGTCAGTGACTATCAGTTGCACATCACACCCCCTGCTCCTCCCATCACGTGCCCCCCTTAATGCCCATCCCCCACTTATCCCATCCCCACCCCCTCCCCTCCTGCAACCCTCAGTGTGTTTCCTAGATATTAAGAGTCTCTTCTGGTTTGTCTCCCTCTGTGATTTCATCTTATTTTATTTTTCTCTCCCTTCCCCTACGTCCATCTGTTTTGTTTCTTAAATTCCACGTGAGTAACATCATATGGTGTTTGTCTTTCTCTGACTGACTTAATTCCTTTAGCATAATATTCTCTATCTAGTTCTGTCCATGTCATTGCAAATGACAAGATTTCATTCTTTTTGGTGGCTGAGTAATATTCCATAGTGTGTGTGTGTGTGTGTGTGTGTGTACACATCTTCTTTATCCATTTATCTGTCAACGTTGGGATTGCAAATGGGTGCAGCCACTCTGGAAAACAGTATGAAAGTTTCTCAGAAGGTTAAAAATAGAGTTACCCTATGACCCAGCAATTGCATTACTAGGTATTTATCCAAAGGATACAAATGTAGTGATCTGAAGGGGCACCTGCACCCCAGTATTTATAGCAGCAATGATCCATAGCCAAACTACGGATCCTACCTTTTCTTGAAGTTTGAAAGCTTTCGTTTCTTCTGTCTTAGGCAAGGCAGAGAGAAAAAATGAATGAGGAACATAACAAGCGTTTATCAGACACTGTTGACAAGCTTCTTTCTGAATCCAATGAGAGGCTTCAGCTTCATCTTAAAGAGAGGATGGCTGCTCTGGAAGACAAGGTGGGACATGGCGAACATCCCCGGGGGGCTCCCACCCTCCCCCAGAGAGCGTTCGCATGCCGTTCCTGAGGAGTGAGGCAGAACAGCAGGTGACGGCGGGTACAGAAAGTAGAAGTTACACTTGGACATGGGAACAGGACAGACTGTTATCCACTCACTGAGTTGACTGTCCTTGCCCGACGTGTGTGTATCGCTCTCAGTCTAGAGCAGGAGTCTGTGAACTGGGTCTGTAAAGGGCCAGAACTGTAAGTATTGTAGGCTTTTACTAATTGTGAATGCTAGTGTAAAATAACCTCATGCTAGTCAATGAGGAGCGCAAAAGTAGCCGCAGGCTGTAGGTAACAAGTGGGTGTGGCCATGCGCCTGTGACCCTTCATTTCCAGCACCGGGCAGTGGCTGGATGTGGCCTCGTTGACCAGCCCTGCACGAGACTGTGCGTTAGGTCCAGCCCTCAGCCGCGATGCTCTCGCTTCAAGGGCTAGTTTCTATCCCGCCTATGAAGATGACACGGTAGGAGCCCAGTGTTATATAAGGGATTTAATCAGCTGAAAACAGACTTTCTCCTTTTCCATCTCCTGCCTTCTCTCTTTCCATCTGGTTTGGAAAAAGTCTGAGCCTGGGCTCTTACTGCTGTCATCATGGAAATACTTGAGCTGTAATCGGAGTGAAGGAGTGTCCTAGAATCTATGTCAGATACACTGATGGCGACAGTTGGATTCCAGCTTGATAAAACCTATTCTGGCTACGGCTGTGTCCCTAAAGATGGGCCCCGAATCTTCCCTAAGATTGGCCCTTGGAGTCATGCTCGTTTAGGAGACACCAGTGATCAGTGCTGATTACGTGACACATTTGTTTTACGTAAAACCCATTATGAAATGCATTATTACAGACCGCACTGCACTTGCTCCTTCATCAGTGGGCCAGCCTTCATGTCAGAATATTTTTATCTTAGATTTGAATTACACATTTGAAACTTAACGTCAGGATTCCCAAGTGACTAATGAATTTTAAAGCCTAAAAGCTAGTACAAACTGGTTTAACTGATTGAAATAAACCTACTCCATGAACTTGTCATACTTACATTTAGAAAATCCATCGGTGAAGAAATCTTACACGGCCGCATTGTTAAAGGCTGTTACGTGACACGATTGTCCACATTCGCTCTGCGGGCGTGTGGGCTTGCTCGCTGGTATGGTCCTGTGGTCTGTTCCTTTTCTGTGTTCCGTAGTACTGTACACAAAGGTGTGGCCATACTGTGTGGCGTGGAACGTTTTCAAGAACCAGCACTAAAGTACTTCTGTACCTTTTTCAGAATTCTCTGCTGCGAGAGGTTGAAACTGCGAAGAAGCAGCTGGAAGAAGCGCAGCATGATAAGGTACGTCCCTCTCCGAGTCCTTCCGAGATCTGCGGATACGTGAGTGGAGCGGAGTTCAGGGCCGGTGCACTGGCCACAGGTGTGTGCGGGGGTCACGCTTCCCCGCGGCAGTCCGCTGCTGAGAGCTTCACAGAGGCCCTGCACGAGCATGGGTCAGAATTCCAGTCCTTTCTGATTCATTCGAAAGCTGAAACGTTCCCGTAAACCTCTCATCTAGTGTGGTGCTGGCCTCCCTGTCATTTAAAGTATTCTCGCAGCCGCATTTACAACCGTAAGGAGAAGCCGGTGAAGTTAATGTTTACTCAGCCCGAGACATGCGTGCGGCACGCGGCTACTGTGTGGGGCAGCATGGCTAGCGGGCTCTGGGGTGACCTAAGAGTTCTGTCAGTTTTGCTCACTGTTTTGCGTGGGCAGAAGTGAGGTTGGGCGCCAGGTGCTCCGTGCAAGACAAAAGCAAAACAGAGAATTGCACAGTAGAGCGTGAGTAAGGTTCACCCCAGCACCCAGAAAGTTCTGCTTCTCGCTACAAAATTAACAATTGTCAACGGCTTGGTGTTGACCCTCTCAAACCTGGCTATGACTGAGACCTAACAACTCTTTGTCCGCTAGGGTTCATAAAGTTAATTTGGTGATCTGAGTGTTTAGTTTACTGTAGGACTCTTGGAGAAAATTTCTTGAAGTTAAATGTTGGGTGTTCGTAACTGCTAAATTAATCCTGTTGTCGTTATGCTCAACATTTGAGCACAGTGATGCAAGTCATTTTTCCATATTTTTTATTTGACTTACCATTAACCTAAGGTGTTCAGTCAGTTTCGGGTGTATAGCACACGGACTCACGAGTCTGTACGAGCCACGGTGCTCACCACCATTGCGGTCACCACCCGTCCCCACACAGCGTCACTATGGGATCACTGGCCATTTGCCCTGGGCTGCACTTTCCATCCCCATGACTTAATCATTGTGAACTGGAAGCTTCTACCTCTTCACCTCTTCGCCCCCTCCATCCCCTCCGTCCCCTCCGTCCCCTCCATCCCCTCCATCCCCTCCGTCCCCTCCATCCCCTCCGTCCCCTCCATCCCCTTCATTGATGCCCACCCCCGGCTGCCTCCCCTCTGGTGACCACCGGTGTGTGCTCTGTGTTTAAGTGTCTGTCGATGCAGCTCATGTTGAATCCTGAAAGAGACGGCTGCAGCGGATATCCTTTGCTGTTTTGTAGGATCAGCTCGTCCTAAACGTGGAAGCGCTGAGAGCTGAATTAGACCAGACGAGACTGAGAGGCATGCCCCTCCATCACGGGTATGACATGTACCAGTTCACTGAGATGTTCCAGATGAAGCCAAGGGTCACTTCCCTTTGCCGTGCATATGACCTGAAGCAGCCTGCAGATACAGACTAGAGAACCACGGGCCTGACATGAACCAGTGCACACACACCTGTTTTAGCGCCTGATGTGTGTCTACAAGACTGTGCCCTTGGTCATCTGGAGCCAGTAGCTAGCTTAGTGGCAGGCAGGAGGGAAAGGTTAGGTTTGGGCACCTAGGGGACTGGGAGTCCTGTCATTGACCAAGCTCACAGCCACGGGATGAGGTTTGGAAGGTAGGGAATGACCAGTTTGTGAGTGGGCAGGTGAATTTGAGGGCCCCCAGAGTGTGGCACTGATGGTGTGGGGCCAGGAGGACGGAGCCCAGTGTGCCAGGTGAGGGCCCTGTGCACCTGGGAGCGGTAGGCCCCTTTGCAAGGCCACTGAAGTCGCCAGGGGAGTGGCTGCAGGGCCAGAATTGTGAGGGACACCTCTTGGGCTTGGCCTCGCGCTTGTAGTTGTCTACACTCTTCAAGAGACTGGAGGAGAGTGATGCGTAATCACCTCGAATCTGTTGGGACAGCTCGAAGTCAGCTGTGGGAGTGAGTCAGCCGGCCCGTGAGCCTCGCAGGTCGCCCCTCATCGTGCAGTCAGTCTCACGAAGGCGTTGAAGGTGTGTTTGCCCCATTGTAGGAAACAGTCCTCACGTGAGAGGCACACTTGAACGAGAGTTGCTGGAGTAGCTGACTGACCCTCTTTAGTCTGCAGGAGGCGGGCTCCTGCTCAGATCACAGGCCCACTCAGGCTGCACAGGTGTTTCTGCAGTCACAAACGTGGGGTCTCGAGGGCTGAGGGTATCTTGCGGCTGTCCCCGTTGAGCCTGCCTGTAGGAAGGGGGAGGACACGTCAGGGAAGGTAGAGTCACAGAGAGGCAGAGCCGGAAGCTGTCCCTGTCTGTGGAACCAGGAGGAGGGAGAACTTCGAGGAGGAGCGCGAGTGTGTATGCAGAGAGGGAAGTGTGCCGGAGGGTCAGGGCACAGAGCAGTCTCTTGGTTTGCTGATCGAGAGCCTCGCTGGCGAGAGGCCGGGGTCATGCCTGTCGCTGCCCAAGGGCTTGAAGGCGTGTGTGTGAGGAGGCCTGAGTGAGCAGACGGGAGGAGGTGGACACGGGGCCCTCCACTCTTACGGAAGTTGGAGTACTGAAGGGAAGGGCCCGTGCAGGAACCTGAGGGGTGGCACCTGGGACAGTGTGATGATGAAGTCTGCGCATGTCTTCCTGTCCTGGGTGTGCTAGCAAACGTGAAGGGTAGAGGGGGCAGCGGGGGCGGCCACGGTCACGGGCGGCTGTGTGCTCCAAAGACTGTGGGCAGGAGGCCAGGTACAGAGGAGGGGGTGTGTTTCAAGCAGTGTCATGTGGCGGTCTCATCTCCGGTGGCAGACGAGAGGCTGGTAGGAGCTGTGGAACAGAAGTAGTGTCGCAGTAAGCATGGCGGGCCATGGGGGACGGAACTGGAAAGATAGCTGGCAGCCGGCAAGCTCAGGCCCCCTGGTCTTGTTGATGTGACCTTCTCCAGCAGGAAGAGACGGTCGAGGTTGCAGAGCGGGAGAGAGGTGACCGGCGGGCTTCCACATGCAGACGGGGCCAAAGGGACAGAGCTTGGGGATGCAGATGCAGGGTGGTGGGCTCGGGAGGAAGTGAGCCCCAGAAAGCGTCAGAATTAGGTGACACCCATGACCTTTGAAGGATCCGTGAACCACCCCACATCACATGCAGGGTTTTGTGCGTGTAGCTCCCACTGATTTTTCGATGTGCTCTGGCTCCAAAGCGGCCGTGCTTGAACTCCTGCTGAGCGCGGACGGGCGGCTTCACCAGGAAGCAGGGGCTAGAGGAAGCGAAGGGAGGTTGTGGCCAGCACACCCTCAAGCAACACTGAACGGAGACGTTCCTTTAACAACCGCAGGGAGGTGTGTGGAGCACAAGTGGAAGAGGCGGCCTGTCAAAGCGGTCCTGTCTGCAAACTGTGCGGGGAGGCGCCAGGGGTCCCCTCTTGAATTGACCTTAATCAGATGAGTGGGTTCTGTCTCTCAGGACCTTAAGGATTTCTGACAACGAAGGCAGCCATTCTTCTTTCCCAGAGAGCAAGGAGCCACTGGACTCCGTGCCATGGTTGAGGTGCTGGGGGAGCCCATGGCTGAGGCTGGGCGGGCGGGCTGGCAGCCGCCGCGCTCCTTCCCCTTTGCTGACCGATTCCTGTCTGAGCCTTTGCTGAGGAGAGCCACTCACGGCCCACTTCAGCATCTCCGTCCTCGGTGCCCAGGGCTCCATCTGCCTTCCCTTGGGACTTCTCCCGCCGAGGCTGTCGGTTGTCTGTCAGTCAGACTGTACACAGGTCTGTGCTTTTGACCTGGAAACACCAAGTGTGCTGCCAAACCCAGTTCATGTAAGCTGCGAGCTTGGGTTTAGAAGCTTCTGCCGCCGGTGCCCCTGGGGCGCCTGTTAGTGGCAGGTGGCGGATCCCTGTGGCCGATGGGCCTCACACCATGGGCCTTGGCACAAGTGGGACAATGGCAGTTGAAGGCCCACGTGAGGGGTCGGTGTGCTTCCTGGTCATTTGAGGGGAAGGGGGCACAGAAATGTAGGACAGAAAGCCTGGGGGCAGGTTCTGAGCTGGAGAGCACATCCGTCCTCTGGCTCCAGGCAGTCGGGCCATGGCGCACTCACCTGCCTGTGTGGGGCATCTGCCCTGCTTTTCCTGGGTGTCCAGGTGTTGCACCTGCTGGGGCAGGGACACTCTCCACAGGGCGTAGGCAGCGGGCTGTTACGGGGGCAAGGGGAACAGATGCCCTCCTTGGAGGCCTTTTTCCGTGAAATCGTTTTCCAAGCTGACAGGTTCTGGCTTGGCTGACAAAGCTCACAGTTCACTTTTCTTCCAGTAACGACCTTTTCTTTTTTTTTTTTTCCATGTTTCAGCCGACCGCACTTGGGCAGTGTCCCTGACTTCCGGTTCCCTGTGGCAGACGGTCCCACAGACTCCTACAGCAGCAGTGCGGTGTTACGGCGCCCCCAGAAGGGCCGTCTGGCCGCTCTGCGAGATGAGCCTTCCAAGGCAAGGGCCGCCGTCCCCAGCGGGCTCTTGGATCCCCCCACCTCCACGAAAGTCACCTATCTTGTCCTCTGACTTTGAGGCTGCTCTGGAGTTACACTGCCGATAGGTCACTTTTTCTCTCTCTCCTTCCCTCTTCTTTTGCTGGCTAAGAATCTACTTTTAGGGCTTGCTTTCTTTTTGAAGAGTAGAAATGGGGATAAAGCATGACCTATGGTTAAAGACGGCACAGTGCTAATTAGTACAGTTTTGAAATATTAAGAGTAAACACGAGTATTCGTCCTTAAGCAAAAAGAATTCACGTTTATAAGTTCACGTACATTCATACTTTGGTCAGCAGCATGTGTCTTTATAGCCGTGTCTGCATTTTGAGTGCCCACGCTCATTGAACGAGTTTGGGCCAGGCATCACGGAGACGTGGGGCTGCAGCAGTGAGTAAGGACAGACAAGAGGCTGAGCCCTCTGCAGGCACAGTGTAGTGAGGAGAGGCCAGTCAATGGAAAGGCACATACGGTACATCTCTCAGTTGTCTGCTGCTGTTTAACAAATTGCTGCGAAGCTTAGTGGCTTAGAATGAACGCTTAGTAGTTCCCGGTGTCTGTGAACGTAGGAGGGCTTAGCAGAGTGCCTCTGGCTCAGGATCTCCTGAGGTCGCGCTGCCGGAAGGTCCACCTGGGGCTGGCAGGTGCGCTTCCAGCTCCCTTGCCTGGCTGTGGCGGGGGGCCTCAGTTCTTCACCCCATGACCTCTCCACGGGCCACTTGGTTGTCCTCACAGCATGGCAGCCAGCTTCCCCCAGAACTCATGCTGAGAGAGAGCAGGGAGAGGGCCCCAGACCCTCCTCTGCCCTAGTCTTGGAAGCTGCCGCCTTCCCTCCACTGCATCCAGCTTGTTAGAGGAGGCGTGAGTCCTGCCGACCCACGGGGTTGGAGTGAAGAGTTGCCCTTCATCTCTCAAAGCAAGGAGGTGTTAAAGAACCCGTAGACGTGTTTTTAAACCACTACGGTGTCAGATGGTAGTACGTCGGATAAGGACATCGGGTACCCCAATTCGTGGAATGGGGAGGGGAATAAGAATGTTAAATGGAGTGGCCAGGGAGGTGTCACCAGCAGACGTTTGAGCAAAGACCTGAAGGAGGGGAGAGAAGTAGCCATGTGGGTGTATCACAAGGTCGTGCCAACAAGAGGTGCGGACGGATCAGATCTGGAGCATGAGGGAAAGCAACAGGCAGGGGGCTCCGGTGCGGGGGGTGCTGAGCAGCAGAGGACGGAAGTCTGTCTCCTGAGGTGAGCAGGGTCATGGAGGCTAGTGCAGGGCCTCGGCCCAGCACACAGGTCGGCAGGCCCATCAGACACCCAACGGGACATGTTGGGTGAGCGGTTGGTTACTGTAGCCTGGGCCTGAGGAGGCCTTGACTGGACAGAAAGATTGAAGCCAGGACACACTGGTGGCATCTAGAGGCACGGGCAAGATAAAGTCATCAAGTGGGTGCCTGTGGATTGACCCAAGGTCCGAGGTTGGAGCTCCGGGTGCTCCCCAGTGCAGAGGCCGGGGGGTGGGGTGGTGAGGGAACCGGCAGAGAAGGAGCAGTGACGGCGAGGCAGGAGGCACCCAGTGCGCAAGGTACTCGGGGGAGGGGGGGAGAGCGCCAGGCCCAGTCCCACCGCTGGGCCGGGCAGGGTGAGGTCAAGGATGGTGGTGCACTAGTAGCATGCGACTCGCTGGCGAGCGGGGACCGATTCTGGCGGAGCCCGCTTGCGACATGCTCCCGAGTCTGGGAGGAGAGAATGTGCAGACTGAATAGGGGCAGCGTTCTGGAGAGCCTGCACTCTGGGTGGGGGCAGAGATGCAGAGGCTGCTGGAAGGAGTCCTGGGGTAAAAGCTGAGTGCTTTCTGTTTTGTTAGTTTGGAGGAAGAAGGGAGAAAACATTTTTAGGCTGATGTGAATGAACTGGTAGAAAGTTGATTATCCAGAGAGAGGGATCAGAATGATGTCCTTGAGTACGCCAAGGGCCGGGCCCTGTGCCTGCAGGTGGGGCTGTCCCCGGGGCTTGAGGGCCGAGCAGAGGCACTGTGTGCCGTGGGTCCCATGTGCTGTGCCTGTGAGCACCCCCCTTGCTGGGACGGGAGTGTTTGGGCTCAGCACGGGGGCACCTCTGCCACCCGAGGACAGGTGCCGCGTCCTCGCCGCTCAGCCTCTGGAAGGGAGGTCGGGAAACTCCGGCAGCTCCAGGTCCCCTGCGTGGGGACACCAGTGAGATGTCAGGGCCACTGAGGCGCACCCAGCCTCCGTGGATTTCATGGGTTTTTTACTTCCCGTGAGGGTGGCTGACTGGCACCGAGGTATTGTTTTAATTTTCAGATTTTGTTTCTGAGGTGGTCGTCCCGCCGTGTGAATGACGTCACAGAAATGCATCCACTGTAGGCGAGAGCCTCGCAGGCACTCTAGGCAATAGGCCACCCCCCTCGCCCTGCACCCAAAATACTGCTTGTTGCCCCACAGATGTCAGCAGCTTGGAAGCGCAGCCCGTCCCCGTTTCTTTGGGGCTCCCGTTTGGAAACTTCTAAACTTTCTGATAGTTGTCTTTGAAGTTTCTGTAACTGCTACTGTTTCTTTCTGTCTTTGCTGAGACTCCCTTTTCTTATTTATAGGTGCAGACTTTGAATGAACAGGACTGGGAGCGTGCCCAGCAAGCTAGTGTGCTGGCAAACGTGGCCCAGGCATTTGAGAGTGATGTTGACGTGTCTGATGGTGAAGACGACAGGGACACTCTCTTCAGTTCGGCTGCTCTCCTGTCCCCCAGTGGGCAGGCCGATGCCCAGACGCTGGCCATGATGCTTCAGGAACAGCTGGACGCCATCAACAAAGAGATCAGGTACACCGCACCGCGGAGATGTATGTCTGGGGAGTGGTATTGCACCCAGGAAAGTCTGGAACAAATACCGTGAACGCTTTCTGTGTGTCCCATGATAACAAAACTTCTTCCATTCTATTTTAAGAATTAAGTTTTGAGATTGCCCTTGATTATAACATTCAGTTAAACAGGGCATTCTCTCCAGGGTCATGGTATTGGCATGTTTGTGTAAGATCTGGGCGAAGAGCGGAAGGTGTTCGGTCCCTTCCCCGAAAAGCTGACAGAGCTGGAGAGGACCGCAGGGGCACCCGGTATGTGTCTGCAGTGCTCCTCCGTGCCAGGTGGGGCTCCAGACTCGCCCAGGGTGGCAAGAGCTGAGGATGGATTGGGGTGCTGTCCCTAATCCGCCATGTGGAGGGAAGATGTGTGCAGCGGGGCACCGCAGAGTGGGGGGAAGTGGACTGGCCTGGCGCACTTGAGGATAAGAAGAAGCCGGGGTCTTTCGTGGGGCAGAAGACAGGGTGACTTAGATATGTCAGAGCTCAGTGCAAGCAAGTGGAAGGTGAAGCGTGCGGCCGCAGGTGGGGGGGGCTGCTTCTCCACCCCCTTCTAGCTGGAGTGTCCCCTAACTCTGCACCCCGTGTGGGCAAAGTGCCGAGGTGGCGTCTGCCCGCCGCTCGTGCATTCCCAGCCCGGAGACGGCCAGCTTGTGTCCTTCAGCTGCCCAAACGGAAAAGCCAAGCTTGGATTCCGGGGTTGGCAGATTCCCACTCATGCTTGCGTTTTGCTATGTTAAATGAACATCATATGTCAAAATTTGTCCATGGTAGAGCAGTGTGAGGTCAGAGGATGTAGATCTTTCAGTCTCTTCACTATTTCAAAGGGCTTTTTTTTAGAAATGCTCTTACCAGTTATAGTACTGACTTTACAAAGCACTGGGCCCACGGGGAAGAGGATCCAGAGACTCCCCCCATGGTGATGGAGGCTGGTGGGAGAGGGGTAGTGGTGTGCCCAGGGGGCCAAGGGTGGCTCTGTGTGTCCTGCAGCCACGTGCTAGTGACCCTGCAGTGGCCCCAGGGTAGCGTTCCTGCCCAGATTTTGTTCTCATAAAGTCAGCACGAGCAGACACACTTGTTCCTGCCCACAGGGAGCAGGAGATAGAGACAGAAACGTTAGTGGAAGAAAGAGGGAAGAGCTGCAGGCTTCGAAGCGGGAAGGACTTCTGCAGGCTCCATGCTGACTGCCTCAGCACTGAAGCCTTTCCCCGTCCGCCTGGGAAGTGAGAAGTGAGTGTAGTGCAGGGCCAGGTAAAAGTGATCTTTCTTCATGTGAGTTGACCGGATACCAGTGGTCAAGTCTGTCCACCGACTTCTTATCCGTAACAAAACACACTTTCAGAGAATGTAAGTAGAACCTGTGATTGGGAAGGTTACTACGTGGGTTCTGTCTGTTGATGATAGAATAATATTCACGTAGTCATATATTGAAACTGCTGTTTACTGACACATTATACATTAGGGGAGAAGCGTGTTCACCTTCAATTCCAAATTAGCAGAGAATGGTTGATGTGAATCCAGAAACTCAGAGGAGGCTGGTCAAAAATTCCTTCAAATAAGACTTTTGTTTGAATTCAGCCTTAAAAAAAAATCAACCTTTTCATGTAATCTAGACGCCTAAGTGTTTGGGAACTCCCAATTGCTTCATGGATCGGTTCTTCAGTTATGTCAGAGTTCCTGATTTCCAGTTGAAGCATTTGGTCGATAAGCATGCATCTTTGCCCTGAGAATTGTAAGGGTCACGTAGGCCCATTATGCAGGAAGCGAGTTGCCAGCAGGCCCCCATCAGGATTTCAGTGCGCGTAAGTCCAGTCAGACACGAGTGACGGGAAGCAACTTTGCAGGCCTCAGTGGAAGATTTACTTCGTGGGGTTCTAAAACTGAGTGTACGAAGAAGGCAAAGTGGAACCTGTTTGCTGAAGTATCAGTGGAGCGACTGTTACTGGGGTCTCCTGATCCTAGTACGGTCGAAGCAAGCACAGATGTGTTGGGCAGATGCATTCATCTGTTTGCTGGGGAAGCAAGGCTGACTGTTTGCTTCTGTTCCAGGCTGATACAAGAAGAGAAGGAGAGCACGGAGCAGCGGGCGGAGGAGATCGAGAGCCGAGTGGGCAGCGGCAGCTTAGATAGCCCGGGTCGATTCCGATCGGTGGGCGCCGCCCCCCAGCACCCCACGTCCACGCTCACAGGCCCGTCCCCTCCACACAGCGGGCGCTCCACCCCAAGAAGGGGCCCGCACAGCCCCGCCAGGGAGGTGGACAGACTGGGGGTCATGACTCTAGTGAGTATTTACCTCTTCTGCCTACTGCGCCCCCCACCCCAGCCCCTGAGTTCAGTCTCAGACTCGACAGATATGGTTTGGTTTGGTTTCTTACCCAGAAGGAAATAAGGTTCATTTGTTATGCTCAGAGGTTCAAGATATTTTAAACCAGCTAGCATTTAATCACTCGGCAATAGCACAGGGACAAATTGATTATAGTGTTTGGATGACTGGTTTAGCACATCATCATAAACCCATCAGAGTTTTTATTTGTGTTATTTTGGACAACATGGGCCTGTGCCAGGCACAGCAGCTCCAAGGGGAATATTCTTGTCTTCTAGGAATAGATGGTTTCACAGAAGTAAACGCAGAAAGTCTTCGTAGCATGTAGAAAGCGGACAGGGGGAGTCACTGCTGTCCTCCTTTGCATTAGAGATGCCTGCCTGGAGGGTACAGGATATGCAGTCAAATAAAGCTTACATTGGTTTTCTCCACGATGCGCTCGACCGCATTCTTGACACCAGCTCTGTGTGCGAGGCCAGGATGGCACCAGCGTGAGCCACATGCCTGCGTGGCTTCCTGGGGAGGCACAGGGCCATCTTCGCTCACCAGGGTCTGGAAACACAGTGATAGTGTGACTGTCATCTTCGATGATGAGTGTGCAGCGCTAAAGAATGTTTTATAACTTTCCTGTGTATGTAGCTTAGGTTTTATGAGCACACTGCCTCTTTCCCTCATAAAATCATGTTCACAGCGTTCTGCTTTTCAGCTGCACTTCCGTTAGTCTCTCTTCTGTCCGTTTTTATTTTTAGCTGCATTGTTAGCCAGCGTGTAATTAAATCAGCTGTGAATCATTGTAGTGGCATCTGAAGGGGTAACGAGTCCATTTTGTGGTATTTTGACACACTGTTTTTATAATTCACATCATTAGCTAATTAGCTAATATTTTAAATTCTTCGACGGTTTCATTTGTGGTTTTGTGCTTCCTTTCGGAGAATTTTAAGAGTAGTTACAAAAAATAGTTACGTTTATTTTTTCCCCTGTTTTTGTGATTCTGAACGCTGGCTGACAGTGTCTCTGCTTCCGTGGCTGGTCTTGATTTCCTGTCTCATCCTTGGTTTGGTTGGTCCCTGTGAACGCAGATCTCAGGCTCCCGGCCCCAGCCGGTGTTTTGCTCGTCCAGCCCCCTGCCGTAACACCCCCCACCGCATGCTCAGGTGTGTGTGGTCTGTCGTGGCTCGATAGCGTGGTTTCTCCTCCATCGTCATGTCTCGTTACATCGTGCGGTTTTTCTTCCCCCCGATAGAGCTCCATTGTAATTAGCGTGTTACTGTGTAATAGGTGTGGGTAAAGGCATGGTACAGGGGAGTCAGGAGTGTTTTTTACTCAGAACTGCGTAAGAGATACGTAATTCGGAAACGAAGTGTTTCTTATATAAAGAAATAAGGCCCTAAGCATAGAATTAATGGAAGCCTGACACCAGTGGCATACGTTCTGGTTTTGATGTGTATTCAACTAGAAGTGTCGTCAGCCTACCGAGCTGTGCACTTCCTGCCTTCGTAGACTGTCTCTCCCGTCAGATACTGGGTCACAGAAGGGAGAGGTGCTGCCTGCTGTTGCACGGCGGTCATTCTTACAGACCCGCACGGGGCCCCTGCTCTAAACGATGCATGTATGTATGTGTGAGAAGTGTGAAATCCGTTCTAGGTGAGGGTTTTACGTTAGCGTCCCGCAGGTCATTCCCCAGAGCGGGTTTGCTGGCTGCTCGAGGAGGTGCAGGGACTCTGCATCGTGAGACTGATGTTGTAAACGTGCAACGTGGCTTTCAGTAAGGGAGACAGACTCAAGAAGAGTTTGGAACAGACAGCTCTTGGGTCCCTGTGTTACACAAAATGCCGTATTTTAATTAGGTGTGGTGTTATCATGGAATTTATCTCCCCGAGTAATAAGTTACAGCGTTTTTCTAGTAAATCTCAAATAACCTATTATATTTAAATTTGTGGTGAAAAAAAGTTCTATTTGCAGTTACGTTGTTTCTAAGTCTTATCTCACTTATATCTGTCCTACTACTGTTTTTTAAATATATTTGTTCTGGTCCTTGAATTTTTAACTTCAGAGTGTGCAGTAAATCTGATTTCTCTTCGTTTCTTTGCATGCCTCTATCAGCCTAGTGATTTAAGGAAACATCGTAGAAAGGTAAAGTTTTTAGTAGTTGAACATCCCTCTGTTTGCGACACGTGGAAGAGGGCCCCTCACTCCCCAGGCGTGCGCCCTAGCTGTGTGTCAGCATGCAGCACGCGCGTCCGGGGAAGTGCAGGGCCCACGGCACTCCAGTGTGGCTGTCGCCCCCAGATCACTGCCACGGACGGGGGGTGGGGGTCGCGCCTTTCTCTCACGTGTGTCTGCTGCTCGCTGCGTACTTGGTTATACCAGACGTAATAGTTTGATTTTTGAAGATTTTTATTTACTTAGAGAACACGAGCAGGGGGAGTGGCAGGCAGAGGGAGAAGCAGACTCCCCGCTGAGCAGGGAGCCCAACGCCAGGCTCGATGCAGGACCCTGGGATCATGACCTGAGCCGAAGGCAGATGCTTAACCGACTGAGCCAGCCAGGTGCCCCTGACATAATAATAGTTTTCAAAAAGAGAAATTATTGAAGTAGAGCCATAGATTTTAGACTTGGGCACAACCAGCTTTGGTAATCATGCCAGCAGCATTCAGTGAGCCCCTGCTGTGTATGCCAGGCGCTGCACTGCGTGCTTTAGAGCCTGTCACCCTCACACACGTCCCTGTGAGGCACAGGTTAGTGTCGTGACCCCATTTCCCAGGTGCGGAGACTGGGGCCGAGAGGCCAGGCGCCAGGCTTGAGACTGCGGTGCAGTACGGGTTTGTCCTCTCGCCACCTGGGCTCGGGTCTTCTCCTCCCTACAGATGACCACAGATCGGGGCTCCTCATTTTCAGACGAAGTACAGCGCATCAGGGAAACGATCCCTTGACCAGAGTGTCTCCTCGTAACTGTCATGCTTTGCTCCCTGGGCCATGTGCACCCCCACCCCAGACCCGCCCAGCCGTGTGCAGACAGGGCGGCGCCTCTGCTAGGTCGGGGGCTCAGTACTGGGAGCCGGGTGGCTGCCAGGGGAGCCCCCCTCCGCTGCGCAGACCAGTGTGACCATTTAGTGAAACTCCTGGGTTCAAGCGCCAGCTCTGTCATGGACTGTTTTGTGCCCCGGGTGTGCTCTTCACCCTCTTGGTGCCCTGGTTTGCTCCCCTGTTACGTGAGGACAGTGACAGAGTCCTGCTCCTCAGGTGGGCCACAGATTATGCCTGTGTGAACACGGTCCGCAGAGGCCGGGCGCCCACACCGGCAGCCGGGCCCAGCAGCGTCTGAGTCTGCCGGCTGGCTTTGCAGTTTGCGTGGGAGCCAGACTTTCTCAGTGAAAGAAGGGGCGTGCTGCTGAGCCCCCAGGCAGGACGACTGCTCCTGCTGCTTGCGGTCACTTGAGCTCACTGCTTCTTGGAGGGCCTTGTTCTGAGGTTTTGGGGGATGAAGTGAGGTGCACGTGCAGAGTGCCGGGTCGGCACAGACAGGGCCAGCATGTGCCGTGCACCGTGCCCTCCCGCTCCCCCCCTCGTGGTTGGCGCGTGCTGGGCTGACGTCCAGCTCTCGTGGAGCCTCCTGTTCTAGTTGAGTCCGCAGCAGCCTGTAGGCACGAGTGCGGTGGACCCCAGTGCGGGGCGGGGTGCACTTCCCCCGGGAGCGCAGAGGGAGGGCAGGCAGGCCCGGCTGGGGCTTGGGGTGTGGCCCGGGCTGTGGCGCAGGGCGGGCCTGCACTCGGAACTGTGTCTCTGCCGACCTCGTCAGCGCAGCCCCGAGTGCCGTGCCCCCATCCTGTTCTTTTTTGTTTGTTTTTTGCAGATCATTGCTTTAACCTGGATTTGAAATCTCTCCTTGTTATTGAAATCTGTGTTAAGTTTTCTGTTGATGATTTCTAACCAGTTAAGATAGCCTTTGTTGTCTGATGGCTGTGATGGGAAGTCAGGAAAGAACGCAGGACTTGTCCCGCTCTTGGTTATGGTTTGTCTTCCCTGAAGTCCGCTCGCTGGGTGCTGACGCGCATGGGTGTCCCCGAGCCGCTGTGCGGCCACAGAGGTCCTGTTACAAAGCACCACAGGCTGCCCCAGTCTCGCAGTTCGTACAGGGGTTTGCCATGCGTGTCTCGTGAGACCCGGCCCTGCCCTGGGCAGCCACCACGCCCAGATCTGTAAGTGAGCCCTGCCGGGAGCCTGCGGCCCACCCTCCTGCCCGAGGCTGCAGAGATGCAGCACAGAAGGAAGCACGGGGACTCTGGAGGGGGTCATCTTGTCGGATGGCAGCCTAGGGTCACTTCGTGCGCACCTCTAGGCTGTCTCTAGGCTGCACATACGTCCTCAGGTTGTAACATCGCTGAGAGACATGGTCCACACACGGGTGGAGGGTGGGTGCCTGTTCACTTTGAACCTGACCTTAGGGACACCAAAGTTTGCATCATTACTAGAAATGATGGACTATGGGACAGGCTATTTCCTTTCCCCCCAAAACAAGAAGATCTGGACAGTTTTGCACGAGAGGGTTCTGTGTCACCAGTGCTCGTGTGAATGGCATCGGGATAAACACATTCCCCCCTCAGCACTCTTGTCAGGGAGAGCGCGTGCCAGCCGTGGCGTATAGTGACGGGATTCGGGGCCTGGCTCCGGTCTCTGCCATCCCCTTCGCTGGCTGTCCTCGTGGTGATGCAGAGTTTTGGGGAGGGCGAGCCGCAGGCTGCATGGAGTCTCAGGGAGAGGAGGGCTCCGGGGCCTGCGGGGTGCCCTACACACACATGCGGGACCACCCCGTAGCACGGGCCTCGGCTGATACCAGGCTTTTGTGCGCCCCTAGGTTTTCAAATACAGTTATGGCTGCACTCTAAAGCCTATGTTCTGTGGCGGTGTCTTGCTAACTGGTCTCACCCTGTCTCCCCCGCAGCTGCCGGCTTCCCGGGAAGAGGTACGAGATGACAAGGCAACGATAAAATGTGAAACGTCCCCCCCTTCCTCCCCAAGATCCCTCCGCTTAGACAGGCTGCACAAAGGAGCACTGCACACAGTCAGCCACGAGGACATCAGGGACGTCAGAAAGTAAGGCGCGCTCGGTGCTGGTCACCCCGCAGGAAACACTCTTGGGTGTTAGTTTGCAGTTTTAAGAAATCTTTGCTCTTTTTTGGGGGAGAAAAAAAGGTCAGAACGATGATTTTAAAGAAATACCAGTGAATTAAGAGGAGTTGACATAAACAATGCTGTTGGGACGCCTGCGGGAGCTCGGGGAGCAGGAGACGCGTAGCTGTTTGCACAGAAGTCAGTTTGGAAAGAGGGGAGCTGAATGGTGTCAGCACTTTTAGGACGACGTCCTTTCTTCAGAGTCTGCACACTGACTGTGGAGAACTTTCTGTTCCTGATGGAGCCTGTGCCAGTGCACGGCGCGCGCCTGACGGTTCCTTCTGCGGCGGTGCTCTGTGCCCTTTGTGCCGTCGAGAGCCCGCACCGTCCTCACCCCCGGGCCACTCCGGTAGCCACTCAGTTGCTCGTGCACCCCATTCCAAACTAGCATCGGTTGTGTTTCTGTCCCGCGCCAGGCGGTGCTCGGCACGCACCTCTGTGCAGCGGCTCTGCCACCAGCTCCCCTGCTCCCCCTGCTCCCCCCTTAACTGGCTCCCGGGAAGGGACTGCTCAGGGAGCTGCTCAGGGCGCCTCGACCACCTGTGGCTTGGCATCACAGCCTCCCAGGGGAGGAGAGGGTGTCAGCCGCCCCGGGGCAGTCCTCCCGGGCGTGTAGATGGGAGCCTGTGCTTGTCGCGCACTTGGTGAAGGCGACACCTCAGGTGTTGGCCGGGAAGTCTGAAGGGGTATTAAAAATGCCAAGCGTTCTCGGTCGTGTGAGTGGGATGGTGTGCTGCGCTGAGCTCTTGTTAAAGATCCTCTCCTGTCCCCAAGCTCCACAGGCTCGCAGGACGGCCCCGTGAGCAACCCCAGCAGCAGTAATAGTAGCCAGGACTCGCTGCATAAAGCCCCCAAGAAGAAGGGCATCAAGTCCTCCATTGGCCGGTTGTTCGGCAAGAAAGAGAAGGGCCGTCCCGGCCACGCTGGCAAGGAGCCCACAGGACCAGGTTGGTGTCCCGTTCATGCCCGCTATGGCCTGGGCACTCCACACAGCACCTGTTGCGGGAGCTGGCTGTCGCATGGCGTGCGCTTGCGGGCTTGGGCCCCGACGGCGTGGACGCTTCCGCGGGCCAGCCCCCTGGTCAGAAGCGCCCTCGGGACTCCTGGCGCTCTGCCTGTGCACACGCTTCCCCCGGTCGGGAGGAGCCCGTGGGTGGCCGCGTCGGTTTGTGTCGGTATGTCAGTCCCTCTGCCTCCCCACAGCTGCTACTTCAGAGACAGAGAACTCCTCTCAGGACGCCCTGGGACTCAGCAAATTAGGAGGACAGGCTGAAAAAAATCGTAAACTTCAAAAAAAGTAAGTATTTTTTTGTCATCTCGCTGAGCAACTTTGAGCTGCGGCTGATTTTTAACCGACGGTTATTTATTAAATGTACTGTGCAGCTGTGTGTATTGTGTCCCGAAAGATGCTTCTAAGGCCTTGACTAAACGGCGCTTCCTGGAGCTCGTGGAGCATTTGTGAGGTTTTGAAAGGACTCACGTGGATTCCCGGCCCTCGGGAACTGTCTGAGCGCGTGTCGTGGTTTGCACTTGGGGCTCGGCCTTGCAGCGCCTCGCTTGGCACCCCGGCCCCGGCTCAGGGCGGTCTTGGGGCTCTAGGAGAGCCGTGCGGTAACTCTCCTGCGCTTTCTCCTCTGTACGTGGGAGGGGAGCACGTACCCCACGCACGTCTGTGTCTACGTAAGTGTACGCGAGGTACTGTCAACATGAGACGCACGGAACCGCGCGTGCGACTACCGCCGCTGTGCCGGCTCGGCCACCAGCATTCAGAATTTGCTGTTCGTACCAGTCATCTGTCAGGAAATCCTCACTGTGTGGTCCTTCTTTCCTTCCGCAGGAGAGTCTGAATTTTTATCTTAGACTCTCAGTTTTGTAGTCTATTTATTACATGTCAGTTCTCAATTGTCTTGATTCTGGAAACGAGGTAACAGTAGGGACAGTTTCCTGCCGAGGAGCTCCGGCGTCGTGGTGCCGCAGGAGAGGGCGCGAAGACACAGCGTTGGCACATTTCTCTGCGACTTTCCCATCCAGAGCAGGTTGTGTGTGGGCTCCCCGTGTCCCAAAGCAGAGTTACGTGGATGAACTGGACAGGTTGGGACCATATCTCCACGATCTGACAACTGAGAAACAAAGCTGACACTCCTCAGCGGGACAGGCGGTGTGTAGCGGGGAGGAGCGGGACGTGAGCCCAGGGAGGCAGATGGGGCCGATGGGAGGAGGCAGGACTCGGTGGGCTCCGAGATAAACCCAACAATGGGAAAGGCATCTGGCCGCCCTCAGGTGCCCTGAGAGCCAGCGCTGGTCTGGACCGAACCTGGGCCGCATGGTCCCACTTGAGCCCACGGGACCCTCTCTGCTAGCAGCTGGCTCCCCTTCAGCCCCTTGGAGTTGCCAGTTGGTTCTCTTTGATGAAATGTGCCTCATTTTAGTTTTCTTTTCATAAGTCATAACAATGATCTTGACCAGTACTGTGGATTTGATTTCAGGTGAAATGCTTTTATTTCTGTTGTTGCTCACGGTATCATAGGAATACTCAGTCTTTCAGTTCTCTGGGAATGGAAATTTGTAGAAACCACATAACAGGGTTCTGATCTGAATGTTGCTATCTTTGAACTGTATAAAAATGTTTTAAAATAACTTGGGTAGTTGCTATTTGGCTGTGTGAAATTTAATATTGAAACTAGGCATTTTGCTCCTGGAACCGTGCTAGGAAAATTCTGTTCCTTAGATTTTGCTGATGTGTTTTATTTCACGTCCTTCTACTTTCTGCAATGAAAACAGTAAGATTTGTAGCAGTGCCCTCTGGCTCTCCCACCCCACTACTCCCAGAAATGTGTATTTCACGTAGGATCAAAAGGAGCATAGATTGGCCAAACGTTGCCTCTGTCTCCTGCATTTATTTTGTCACTCTCAGGAGCTATGCTTAAGTACTTGGCCGTGTGAGGATAGCCTTTGTTGAGTTATTTGCCCCAGCATGTGATTCAATTTCACACTGTGTGCCTGTGTGTAGGTTTCTCTGGAGCTGAGGTGTTCAAATTGATGGATTTGGTTCTGTGTTACCATAGCTGTAACTGAGTATCTAAGAGTGCGTCATTGTCCGTACTCCATTGTCATGCATGGCAAGTTCTAGAATGTACAGTTGATGCTTGAACAGCACAGGTCTGAATTGTGCAGGTCCACTTATGTGCAGACTTTTTGTAAATACAGTATGGCCCTGTAGATGTCTTTTCTTTATCATTTTCTTAGTAAACTTTTTCTTTGGGTTAGTTTATTAAAGAATGCAGCTTATAGTACATGTAATACATAAAATGTGTGTTAACTGTTTATGTTATTGGCAAAGCTTCTGGTCAGCAGTAGGCTACGAGTAGTTAAGTTTTTAGGGACTCAGAAGGTATCCTCGCATTTTCGAGAGCGGTGCTCCAGGTGGCAGAGCCATTTGCGTGAGGAACAGCCCCGTACGCCTGCGTCCGACGCGCCGTAGTGGGCAAGGTGCCGGCTCGGAGAGACGAGGCAAGACGCCTGTTGTCATACAGTATTTAATGATCAAAGGCTCACACTCTTCTTGTTAGAAAAGGCGACTTTACTGTCATGTTTATGTCCTAACTCTAAAAATGCGTATCATCTGTCCCAGGTCACGTGACTTCTCTCCTACGTGCGCCTGTTCCCTGTAGAATTGAGCAGATTTCTAAATGTCTTTCTCCTGCAACTCTCATTGCAAGGCTGGGGTGCGTTCCACTTCAGTTTACTGTTAGAGCAGGTGTTTGCAAAATCAGGTGTGGGTCTAAAATTTGGTACTAAGGGAAATCAGGTCGCAGCTAAGTCACCCCGCACCACATGGCCTGATGGATCCGTGGCGGTCGTAGTGCTCATCTGTCGTCCTCTGCAGAGGGGACAGCCCCTTCGGCTGGGCTTGCGGGCTGTGAACCGAGGAGGACGCAGCCATAGGGGGAAATGCAGCGTCCAAAAGCGGAGGCAGGAAGTAAATGACAGCAGAAGGCAGATGAGTCTCCTCACTCGTCCAGCAGCCTGGCTGGCAGCTCAGGTTCTTCAGCACGGAGGTGCAGAGGTGCGCTGGACACGCCAGAGGCCCAGCACCTCCGGGGTCGTGTTTGAGGCCCTGGAACTCACGGCAGAAGAGGGTTGTTTTCTGGAAAGTTGACCTGTACACGAATATCTCATTTCCCTCCGGTAAACTGTTACCTGTCATGCTTATTTTTGTGGTTGTAGTACAGAAGGAGAAAACTGGATGGTTCTGTCGCATATTAGAGTGACCCTGTGGGTAAATGGGCAAGTTCATAACTTTCTGCACAGCTGCTTAATTTACACGAGTCACGAATGAAGGAGATTGGCTCTGTGCAGTAGGCCTTTCTCAGTGGCCAGCGAAAGGAACACAGTTCCTAGATCCGCCGGGGAAGGGGTGTGTGCTTGTTCACATGCAAGGGACAGACACGGCGGGAGTGGAGCTGGCCTGAGCGTCCTGGGCGTGCCCTCCCGGTCAGCACAGGGTCCAGGTGCTCTGTGTCGTCCTCTTGCAGGTGGGAGGTCTGCTTCATGGGAGGGGGAGCAGTCACCCCTGCGAGAAGGAAAGAATACAAGTGTTCCCGCCTGGGTCCGGTAGGTGCACTGATAGGGGAGGCAGTCGAGTGCAGGCAGAGGCCTGGCCCAGCCACCCGGCAGATGCCCCACCTGCCTGCTGGCTCCTGCTGTCCCTTTGCTGCATGGCCCTGTCTCCACTGTGTCATCTCAGTCTCTGCAGGACCATGGGCCTGAGCTCAAAACCCACAAGCACATCCATACTAGAAAAGGCTTTTCATGCACAAATGGCCGCTGCCAGGAGGAAGGTGCTGGTAAAGTCAGAATCACACATGCCAGCCTCCAGGGCATGGGATTAATGGACTGCTTTTAACCCTGTAGTCCTTGTTTACAATGACTATTCCAGATTTTTTTTTTTCCGAAGCAGGCTCCACATCCAATGTGGGGCTTGAACTCACGACCGTGAGATCAAGAGTTGCACGCTCTACCGACTGAGCTATCCAGGTGCTTCTGAATATCTATGTCATATTAAAAGACAAAGTGTGGCAGAGTGGCCCGGGTTTGGTCACTGTTCAGTGCACCTTGAGAGTGCAGGGCATCTGAAAGGCCTCCTGGCCTGGGGCAGAGCCCCTCCTCGGCTGGGCCGCGCTGTTTAGGACTTGGCTCCTGACCACGCTTCTGCAGCTCTGGTCTTTCCCCGGCCCATCGGCCAAGGAATTACTTGTATTGTTCTTAGGGCTCACTTGGCTTGCAAGAGTAAGTAAATATTCGAGTAAAATATAGCCACCGTCTTTGAGAATTTGTCCTTAGGACACGGAAATCAGCATTTGATAGAGCACGTTGATTCATTGCCTCCGCCTGCTCCAGGCAGTACTGGGGCCCCGTGGCAGGATGACCACAACCCTGGGGGACTCCGTTTCTTTTTCATTTATGAATAGCTTTGCTTATTTTAATGAGAAAAGTTTGCCCTTTTTTTCCCCCTCAAGCTATTTAAGATGTGTTGCATTGTAGGGCACCTGGCTGGCTCCGTCAGGAGAACACAAGACTCTTGAGCTCAGGGTGGTGAGTTTGAACCCAACGTTGGGCATAGAGCCTACTTTAAAGAAAGAAAAAAAAAAGATTTGTTGCATTCTCTGATGTAATCAGTCCTGCATAATTCTAATATTTGTTACTCCGAGGAAACCCAAGGTTGATTGAAGGAACACTTACCTGAAATTTATGTGAACCATTTGGAGCTTTAATTTTACATAGATTTCACAGTCTCAGGAAAAGTCTAATACTGTTTAAATATATCAAAGAGCCCATGTGTATCTTTCAAAATAAAAGATTCACTGGTGTGTACTGCAGAAATTATTAAGGAAGAATAACACTCAAAGTGACCTAAGGATTGAAAAATAACTCAGGATGCCCAGACACGTAGGGTAAACCACCCCCAGTCCAACCCTACCCTTCTCTGTGAGGCTTTTCATTTTTAGGAAGAATTGGTGTCTTTCAGAAAGCCTTCTAGGTGCACGACACAGAAAAGTAAGATAAGATTCATAAAGATTGTTGTGTTGCCTCTTACATAACGCATTGTCAGTAGACGGTCCTTTTTAAAGACACTAATACGGTAAAATCGGGTTTGGGGTTTTAGAACGAGGCATACAGAGTATTTCTGGTGCAGTAAGGACGCCAGGACTGCTTCCTGCTCGCCGCCCTTGGGTGTTGGCTCGTGACGATATCTGAGTCTCACAGTCTGCCCTGTGTGCACTGGTACACATGGTCGGGATTTCGGGATTTAAGCTTTGGGGGTATGAAGCCTGTGGGTGAAACCACAGACTGACCCTGCGACTTAACTTCAAGTACCTGAGGAGCCGAAATAGCAGGGCAGACTGGACGGCCGGCGCCCGGCCCGTGACTTACTAGCCACACGAGACCATTCCCGGTGCGAAACTATGTTGTTGCCCGTGCCGCACGCTTGAGGCCCTCACAGAGGCTCCTTCACTCAGCCCCGGCTGCAGCTGCCTCTCCTACCCGGTTTTCCTCCTTACTCAGATATTCCTTGACTAGCCTTCCTTGCACACGAAGACTGCTGGGATCGTTCATGTCGGCAATAAGTCTTTAATTCTGCCGGGAGAGGACTCGAGGACACTTTCAGAAATGTCTGAAGAGAATCGCTCCTGCATTCAGCTTGTGTTACGTACGCACGCGCTGCTGAGTCTTTGATGCTGAGTCTCTTGTTATTTGCAGGCATGAATTGCTCGAGGAGGCCCGGAGACAAGGTTTGCCTTTTGCACAGTGGGATGGACCGACCGTCGTCGTTTGGCTGGAGGTATATCTTTCTTTTAACCCAGGTGGAGTACATTCCCATGTGAGCGCGTCCCTCCCTCCGGACGCCGTGCATAATTCCGGCCTTAACGCTTGTCTCCAGCTCTGGGTTGGGATGCCTGCCTGGTACGTGGCCGCTTGCCGAGCCAATGTGAAAAGCGGGGCCATCATGTCCGCCCTATCGGACACGGAGATCCAGCGTGAGATTGGCATCAGCAACCCTCTGCACAGGCTGAAGCTGAGGCTGGCGATTCAGGAAATTATGTCCCTGACGAGTCCATCAGCCCCTCCTACTTCGAGAACGGTACGTGTCTGTAGAAAGAGTGTATCTGCTGTTTCTGCTGCCTTCCAGTTCTGACAGACGCAGCCAGTGTTCCAACTTAAAGGTTTAGCCTTCAAGGCCACAACAGCTTCCGACTGGTGATGGTCAGGTAGTTCACAGACCCTTTCCTGAATGGTCTACAGCCCCTTGGCTGCAGTGGCTTTGCGATATAGAAATAGGAGTTTTTAAAAGCGTAGCGAAGTAACTGTCTCTGATTTAATATGAACTGACCGAAAGTGAAGGGGAGAGAGTTTCGATTCCCCACTTGCACTGTGACCAATGTTTTGCTGTGTGACGTGTTCGGCCCATGGAGGGAGCCGGGGGTCCCGGGCTTGAAGCAGCCCATGAGTTTGCAGGCACACGCTGGGCCTCGTCTGTGCTCGTGCGGTTCTGCTGCACGTGGGAAGACCATGACCGCCCTTACGGAGGGTCCCCCTCATGGAGTGGTCTACACTACTCTGATGAAAACACGGATGGTTCCTGAGAGACAGAGCAGGCCAACCCCTCATTTGTTAAGTGCGGGTTCTTTACATTGACTCGGTCCCCGCTCTGCCCTTGGTCTGCTCCGAGGGAAAACCCGACAAAGAGACCGAGGAGCCTCACAGACGCACTTCTCCGAGCAGCGGGTTAGGGCCCGATTCAGGGCTTGCGGTCACTCTGCACAGAGAGGGGCTGCCAGCCGGCTTGTTTCACTTTGGTTCTGAGGGAAGGAGTCGGAATGAACCGTCCGTCTGTGCTCTTACCTGTGGCCCAGAGAGCTCTGTGCCAGGAATGTTCTGTCACAGCATCTGACCAGGTCCCCATTGCTCGGTTGTCTCTAGTTACCTTGGCCTTTCTAGAAATGAAGGTATAGGGTGGTTTTCCCAAAGTCTTCATACAAACCGTCCAGTGAAGGCTGCTGCTCCTGAGCGGAGTCCATGCACAGGGATGACGAGCCACCTTGAGCAGGGCCCCACACCGTGAGACAGGGTACAGCCCGTACCCACAGGGGCCTGGCGGCCAGCATGGCGCTTTTGCAGGCCTCGGGTCTGCTGTGGCGCTTCAGTGGGGCCGGTATTTTGGCTCCTTGAAGTCACTGGCCGTTCCATTTGACGCACTCAGCCCTGTGCCCTGCCCCTTGCTCCCCAGACAAGGTTGTCCCGTCCACATGGCCCAGTCACTGCGGAGCACCTGCTGGGGACCGTTGTCCCACAGTCCAAAGCTAGACCTGGGGACTGTGCTCTTGTCGTGCTTTGTTTGGGTAAGACTGTAAATGTAGCGAACAAGGGCTGCTTGAGGATCAGCCACAATTTTCAGAAGTACAAAATGTGTTGTTTTTATATTTTACATACCTCAGGTGGTAAGCATGGCAAGTGAAGCGCTAGGAGTTACGGGCTGTTCTTGGGTCACTGACGACACAGTATTAGTCCGGTGTGGTTATTCTCTATGAAGGGGGTGAGCTTGTTTTAACGTTCTGTCATTTTCCATACGGGCATCTAAAATGAAAAGGTGAGAAGAATGGCCTTTGCCTCCACCTGCTCCTTTTATGTGCCTGAGCTTACCTGTCTGCCACCTTTCCTCTTTGTCACTGCTTCCCTTGCCCTGGATGTGGTTGGTCACTGGGGTCACCCTAGACCACAGGAAATGTCTGGTTAACGCATGAAGAGATGGAGACGCTCACAGCCACGCCACAAACGGTCAGTCACAGCCCCGAGCTTGCCCCCCTCAGTGCTCCCCGCCTAAGAACGGCGCGATTCTTGGCTTTTCCTTGGGAAACAAAAATGTCATTTCACATTAAATTGTTCTGATAAGTATTCCCATTAGGTATTAGTTAAACGTGTGAAATGGAATTCTATTTTAGATTTTTTTCAGGAACTTAAAATTGGTAGACGTGCTCTATTTAGAATAGATTTAATTCCTGTCTCCTTTAGGAGAGACCTCAGTTTGGCGCTCGGTCTTCATGTTCTGGCCTTAGTTTTCTCCTTAAATTGACATGCTTGCCATGGGAAATTGGCTCTTTGCATGAGAAATTGGAATTGTTGGTTTTGCATGAGTTTTGCATGATGCTTTGTTTTTTTTTTTTAACTTTTTCACTCAAATCACTCTGCACCTTCCCTACAGTGTTGATTTGCTCGCATCACTAAGCTCACCAATACTAATAGTTATGTTCTTTTGCATTCCTAACCTCGTAACACCAGGAGGATGAGGAGGGAAGCTGGGCTCAGGTTGGAGACTCTCTATAATATACTCTTCACTATATGTACCGCAGCAAAAGAGCTGGAGTATGAAAGCTTGTAATTGATTTTTCTTGACATTTTTAACGTCTTAATTTGTGCAGAATATTGTTGATGACTTAAAGCGTTAGTCAGAGCAAAGCATAGGATTAAAGAGTACGTCTCATGGACAATTTTGAACCTTTCTCATGTGGCACCGTGGCGGTGAACTCTGTGTGACACAGATTACCTCGTTAGCATGTGGCTGTCGCACAGGGTGCCAAGGCTTTGGCAGCTCGGGATACATACCCAGCACCAGAGTTGGCACGGGGACTGTCCCTCCCTGTCTGCGTGTCAGGGTGTACTAAGTGCTGTCCTGCTGTGTCAGTCGGGAGGCTGTCTTACTTGTGGATTCTCAGAAATGAAGCCTCTCCTTGGCAAAACGTACATTCGAATTTTCAGCTTCCTGGGTCTTCGACTCACAAAAAGTTCTGTCACGATTTTGCAGCCCTGATTTGAAACAGCTTGATTAAAAGCAGTGGTTTCCTGTGTGTGATTCTAGCAACATTGCTGCCTGATTTGCTGTTCTGTTCTAGTGCGAAGTCAGAGGCTGCAGGGGCGCGGCCATGCGGTTCTTCCCGAGGCTATTACTAATGGCATCATGTTCAAGGATCTCAAAAGGATAATGGTATACCTAAAGAAAACCAAACTAATATTAAATCTGAATTTTCCTGGTTCCCAGTTGATGGTCGAAACAACTGTTTTCCTCTATTTGTACTCCTAAAATAAAGCCAATGTGACCACTTTTTTAAAAAGCAAGAAGAGAGTGGCTATAATATTCCATGAGGTCCCTCTCTAACCCTTTGATTTAGGCACTCTGTGCCATTGTTCCAGAGAAACATCCTCATTAATCATTTAGCCTGCTCAGGTATCCCTTTACACGGCCAGTAAAGACCATCAGTGGATTAAAAAGGGTGCATTTCGTAATTGCTTAAATGTCAGTGTTTTACATTAAGAAGGAGTACTTTGGCAGCACCTCGTTATGAGATTCCCTGTGTCAGGGCGTGACTTGTAAGGTAAACAAGCTGAACGTTTGCTCTTTGCAGTGGAAACATAAACAAGGAGGAGCCATGCCAATGACGCCAGAATTAGCCCGCATCAGTCTTCAGCGTAAGCCAGGACAGTTTGCACTCCATCCCTCTTCTAGATGGGAGGAGAACGAAGAGGCGTCCTGGGGGCAGGTGCCACCTGCTGCCAAGGGCAGAAGTCGTGCAGTGCGCCTCCCACGTGCTGTCACATGCTGTCACAGGCTCCAAAGCCAAGGGGCCTTGGAGATGTCCTTGGGCACCCAGGGCGAGAAAACACCAAGGTGTGGTCAAGTCATCAGTGCCTTCACTTAGCAGGTGGCATCGGTGTGTGTGCAGAACTGAGCTGCTTGCCGGTGACACCTGGCATCAGCCCTCACATTTCACAGAGGTTACAAAGCCGGATTCTATTTGTGATCACGTCAGTGCTGGAAAAACTAGAGCCTGTGCAGTGGCAGTCCCTCACAGCCCAGGTGTTCTCTGACCATGAGAGATCCCTGTCGTGAGCTTTTTCAGAAGGCTGTGATGGCAGCCCACGTAGTGTGGGTCTCCCTGGCTTTGAGCCTGGTTCCCCCGGGAGCTCACATTATGCACCACTTAAGAAGTGGGACTAGAGTATGTAAAGGGTAAACACATTAAGGAGGGTTCGCTCCCATGGAATTGTCTGTTTAGAAATTTCTTTGCATTTTGTGTCCAATTAAGAATACATAAACAGAGGCCAGAAAGCAGAGATGGAGATTCACACCCTGTCACGTCTGTGATATTGAGAGTGAGGTTTGAAAGAGTGAGAAAACATGACACTGTGACAGTTTTCCAAAAACATGTGCTGCTTTTCTCGTTCACGGTTATTTAGAGAAAGTCGTGAAGCAGTTGTTTTCTGTTGAATTTGAGCATTCTTGTTGAAGTCTGACTCGTTTCTTCTAGCTCGTTTGGTGTAAGTAATAGGTGAGAGGCTGTATTTTCAAGCCAGAGCATCGTGGTAGTTGAGTTACAGTTTCCCAGGGTTCCGTAAGGCAACTACAGAATTCCTGTGACTGCAACTTAGCTTTCTGGGGCTGAAGAGCCTCCGGTACCTTTGTTTGGGTGCTATGTGTGTACTTACAATGTATCGAGTTCTTTTTCATGGCACCAATCTTGCACATATTCTGTTAGATTTATCCCAAAGGATTTCATGGATTTTCATGACATTATAAATGGTATTTTAAAATCTTCCATTTCCAGCTCATTTGCAGTTTTTAGAAATACAGTTAACTTTTATATATTGACCTTTATCCTGCAACTGTGTTAAATTCACTTTAGTTCAGATAGCTAGCTGCTCTGTGTTTGTTTTCTGATACTGATAATCACGTCATCTGCAAATAAAGACAGTTTTATTTCTTTTCCAGCCCATATGCTTTGGTTTCTCTTTCTTGCCTTATCACAGTGGCTGAGAGTTCCAGTGCAGTGTTGAATGAAAGTGGTGGGAGCAGACATCCTTAACTTTGTTCCTGAGTGTAGGGAAAATGCTTCAGTCTTTCACCACTCAGTGTGCTATCAGCTCTGCATTTTTTGTAGAAGCCCTTTATCGGGTTGAGGCAGCTGTCGTCCGTGCCTAGGTGCTGAGATTTCCATGAATGAGTGATGATTTGGCACACACATTTCTCACAACTCTGTGGTTTTTCGTTTTAGTCCTTTGATACGGTGAATTTCTCTGATTTTCAGATATTGACCCAACGTATGTTGCAGGGATAAACCCCGCTTGTCATGGTACCTTATTCTTTTAATTTATTACCAATTTGATTTGCTAATATTTTGTTAAGGAAAATTTGCATCTGTGTCTATGCGGGATATTTGTTGTCTGTAGTTTTCTTGAAATGTGTCCAGTTTTGGTGTCAGGATAATGCTGCTCTTGTAGAACGAGTTAGATATTTCTTTTAGTTTGCTTTTTTGTAATACTTTGTGTAGAATTGGTACTTTTTTCATAAATGTTTGGTAGAGTTCACCAGTGAAGGCATTTAGGGTAGAGATGGAGTATGTGCATCGTATGTGTGTACATGTGTTGGGGGGGGTTAGAGCTCCAAATTCAAGTGCAGGTGCAGGTTACCCGTTTGTTACTGAGTGGCTCTCATAGATTATGTCTTCCATGAACTTTGCGCTGGTTGCTTACAGCTGTCCACAGTTTTCCCATATTACCCTTCCAGAGTCTGTAGGATGTGTACTGATGCTCCCTCTTTCATTCTTGATGTTGGTGATTTATCTCTTTCTTCTTGATCACTCTGGGTAGGGGCCTGTCAATTTCAGTGATGTTTATGAAGATCCAGGTTTACTTTCATCATCTTTATAATGTAAGTACTTAATACTGTAAATTTCCCTCAGGACACTGCTCTCGCTGTGTCCCACAATTAACGAATGTATGTGCACGCTCTTTCTCTCTCTCTTTTTTTTTTTTAGATTGTATATTTTTGAGTAATCACTACACCCAGTGTGGGGCTTGAACTCACAACACCAAGATCCAGTCTCACACTCCACTGACTGAGCCAACCAAGTGTCCCTTGCATGTTAACTTTCATTTAGTTCAAAATATTTTCCCATTTCCCTTGTGATTTCTTCTTTTGACACATGGGTTATTTGGAAGCGTACTGATTCCAAGTATTCGAGAGTTTTCTACATGTGTTTTATTGTGGTTTCCTAATTTAATTCTCTTGAGGTCGGAGGAGATATACTTGGTATGAATTTAGTCTCTGAATACGTGGAGATTTGTCTGTGTTAGAGAATGTTCCACGTGCGCTGCTGCTGGGTAGAGCGCTCTTGTGCCCGTCAGGTTAGCTGACACTGCTGCTGCTTCCGGGCTTCTCCGTCCGTGCGAGCCGGTCGGTTGGCTCAGCGGCGCGGTCAGTTACCAAACTATGGTGGCGGGTTGGGGGTCTCCTGACCATCTCTTCTCTCAGTCTTACCATGTTCATCTCTTCTTTCGATTTGTGTTTTAATTCACTTTTTAAAAACTGATTTTGAAATTAACATGTTTTATTAAGGAAATACAGAAAATAAAGTGTTAAAAAGAAATGAAAGCCAGCCAGAGACATTTTTACTGAGTAGACTTGGATTGAGCCTTCAAACTTGTTCATGAGCCGTGATCGTTCTTTGTCGCTGTATCATTATACAAGAAAACTAGCTCAGAGAGACAGTGCATAACCACAGTTTTATTGTACTTTGGTAAATATGTTAAATTCATTAGCGCAAGTCATAGACTTTTCATGGTATAATTCCTTTTGTACAAAATGTTGTAATTTCAGAGTAAATAGATCAAATTATTTTGAAATTATAAAAAACCGTGTTATTTAGTTTAGCCTTTGCGAATATGTAACAGATTGAAAATCCAGTTTAAAGATTATTTAAATGACCCTGGTGACCTCTTCCTTGGCTTTTCTTCTGAACTGATGTGCTTAATTATTGCAACCAGACCCTCGCCTATGGGGACATGAACCACGAGTGGATTGGCAACGAGTGGCTGCCTAGCCTGGGCCTGGCGCAGTACCGCAGCTACTTCATGGAGTGCCTGGTGGACGCGCGCATGCTGGACCACCTGACCAAGAAGGACCTGCGGGGGCAGCTGAAGATGGTTGACAGTTTCCATAGGTGCGTCCCGCAGGATGGTCCGACGGTTAGCTCTGGGAGTATGCACCGTTGCCGCGCTAACTTTTTTTTTTTTTTTTTTAATAGAAACAGTTTCCAGTGTGGAATTATGTGCCTGCGGAGGTTAAATTATGACCGAAAAGAACTGGAGAGAAAAAGAGACGAAAGCCAGAATGAAATAAAAGGCTAGTATATTATGTGTAGTGGATGCAGCATGTTTCTGCTTCCCATGGTGCTAACAGCTCAGTGACTGCCTACTAAAAAAAAAAAAAAAAATCAGGAGGGGAAAAAAAATTAAAAATAAGTTAAAAAAATCACAAGGGGTGCCTAGCTGCCTCCATTGGTAGAGCGTGCAACTCTTGATCTCAGGGTTGTGGGTTCAAGCCCCACATTGGGGAATAGAGATTACTTAAAAATAAAATTTTAGGGGCGCCTGGGTGGCGCAGTCGTTAAGCGTCTGCCTTCGGCTCAGGGCGTGATCCCAGCGTTCTGGGATCGAGCCCCACATCAGGCTCCTCTGCTGGGAGCCTGCTTCTTCCTCTCCCACTCCCCCTCTCGTGTTCTCTCTCTCGCTGGCTGTCTCTCTCTGTCAAATAAATAAATAAAATCTTTAAAAATAAAAAAAAATAAAAAATTAAAATAAAATAAAATAAAATTTCAAAAAGAAATTTAAAAAATAAGCAATAAAAAAATCAGGAAAGGCTTTAAGTGGAGAAAACTAGTCTGGCATCATTACAGAGGAGGGAGGGATGAACTATGTGCTTCTCAGACCCTCCTCTGTGCCTGCTTCCTTGTGCTTACATCAGTGTGCAGGGTTGGGGTCTCAAGGTAAGCATTTTTCCTGTGACCTCAGACATTTCCTGTTGTGAGGACACATGTCCTCTTTTGTTCAGAAGCGCTGCTGCATAGCACTAGATAGCAACAGAGCAGAGACGCACGGGCCCCCTGCTGTGTGCTGCTTGGTGGAAGTGTGAGAAATACTGCTCTGTCTGTCCAAGGCCTTGAGGGGCCCAGAATAGAACAGCGCGGTTCTGTTCCCGTGGCTGAGGGAGCAGCACAGGGTTCACGTGGCAGTTGGGCCCTAAAGACGGGATGGGAGCCTCTTCTTGGTGTGGGGGTGGGGGGCAGGCAGAGGCATTTCAGGTAGAAAATAGGCTGGGGGTGTAGGGGGACAAGGGTGCTCCGCCAGGAGAAAGCAGATGCTCTTCTCCGCTGGGGAGCTGCCCACCCAGGGGACCTCTAAGTGAGCAGGTGTAATAGTTTGCTTTGAAGGATAGAAGTTAACGACTAAGCTCCAAGTAAAATCTCCCCAAATTTTCAGTATAGAGAAATCACTAAGAATGGTAATAGCAGATGAGACCTATTGACCAACTCTAAGCATATAGCTTAATTGATGTAATCCTTACTACCACAGTTCTGTAAGTGCTATTTTTCATCCCTAGTCTTTACTAAGACAGAAATTAAAGCTAAAAGTATGGCTGAGAGATGGCCCATTTGGAGGATAGTCTAGCCATGATTGATTAGTGTGAATCATAAGAAAAAGCATAAGCTAACATTTGTAATATATATTCTATACACACGTAATATAATACATTTAACATACAAATGTAGTAATGATCTCTAAGTATCTTATGGCTGTGTGCCTGTGTGTGTGTATATATCTGTCCTTTTATCTAGAAAAGGAGGTGGGAAGTGAGATAGGTAAATCTGTTTCATTTGTTTTGTATTTCTCTCTTAAATCTTCACAGTTGACAGAAGCTGTCTTTGAAAGTAACTGGTGATCATCTTGATGCATTTTTACAGGGTGGCTATTTTTAGATCTCTACTAGAGCAAATTTAATAATTTATTACTTTGCATAAATATAAGATCTTCTCCCACCGTCTCTAATATGCTGGAGAATATCTTCCAGTTTCTCTAGTTTTAAAATGCGACAGCAAAAAAGTCTTTGAGATTATAAGTGAGGGGTTCGTGTTCAATTCACAAGGTGCCCACCTACAGTGCCAATGCCTCTGATGGGAGAAAAGTATTTCAGAAGATCAGAAGACCTGAAGTCTGCAGGGGGGGCACGTTCCTACGTGGTGGGGTGGGCGTTCAGATTCTTGGTGTGTCCTTTTCCAAAGCCTGGGCCCCCGTCTCTCTATTCTCTAGAAACTCCGTGTGTGTAATAATTCCTTGCTCCAGGGTTTACTCGAAGAGTGAGTTCCAATAGGACGGTCTCCATTGGACAAGCCAAGGGCCAGGACGGCAGCACACGCGTGCAGCAGAGGCCATCTGCCCACCTGGCAGTGCCCCCGGGCCCGTGCGGCTTGTGGCTCGTGTCAGGAACTGGAGGCTCGGAGCCTGCGGGGGGTTCTTTATCCTGTTCCGGGGCGTACGCGGTGAAAAGAGCTTTCTGCAGCCACTAGGAGCATTGTTTTCACTTGTCTGCAGATGTGCTAGTTTGGAGTAATGATCGAGTGATTCGCTGGATCCTATCGATCGGCCTTAAAGAGTACGCCAACAATCTCGTCGAGAGCGGCGTTCATGGCGCACTGATAGCCTTAGATGAGACCTTCGATGCCAATGCCCTGGCACTCCTGCTGCAGATCCCGACGCAGAACACGCAGGTGATGCCGGCCGCGTCCGCACCCCACCCTCTCACCGGCCCTGCACTCCGCGTTTGAGTGGAGGCAGAGAAAGTATAACCAGACCCCCCGCTGGCCAGTCCTCTCTCCCCCTGCCTCATCCATGATGCGGCGGCTCAGAGCCCACAGTGCTTGTTAGCTCCTCCTCGTCTCTGCCTGTCCTCCTTCCATCTCCCGGTGCACACAGGAGTCCTGGAGTAAACAGGGTATGGGATGCCTGCATCCACGCCGGTGCTCGTGGCAGAGAAGAGGCAGGCGCTCTTACTAAAATGTGCCAGATGGAAGTCTCAGGAATTCGTTTTTGATTTCCCCGTGTCCTTCCTTTTGACTCATGGGCTCATTGGAGAATCAGGAATTTTTTATTCCTGTAGAACTTGGATCTCTTTTGCCAGTACCCTCAACCTCCCCACCAGCAGCGACCCCCACAGCACGCTTAGATGATGCCCCAGGAGCTCACGGCTCCCCACCTCCAGAAGCCCGGGAATGGGCTCCCCGTTAAACCCCTGACTTAAAGTACACTCTCATGGTTCAAGGCATTCATCCCTTGAGTCATTTTTTTTTTTTAAGTCTTGGTTTAAAAACAACTGTGATATGCTCACATCTTTCAGATTAGATTGATGGAAGTTTTGGGGTGTTTTATTATTTCAGGCTCGTGCTGTCTTGGAAAGAGAGTTTAACAACCTTTTGGTCATGGGGACTGACAGAAGGTTTGATGAAGTAAGTTTTCAACCTAATGATTTTTAAATTTGCATTAAATGTAAATTATTATATTTGGGGGCTCCCAGCTAACTCAGTTTGGTAGAGCATGCGACTCCTGACCTCAGGGTTGTGGGTTTGAGCCCCGCGTTGGGTATAGAGATTACCTAAAAGTAAAATCTTTAAAAATAAATAAATAAATGTAAATTAGTGTATTTGTAGGAGCCATGTTGTCTGGATAACTCCTCCAAATGTGGAGATAATTTTACTTTGCAAGTTAAGCTTTGCTCTTAATTTATTAACAAATGGGCTATTAAGAAAGCATTATTTTCACTAAGATGGGTAGGTTTGTGAAAACCTTTTGATACTTTCAAAAATGTTTTTTTGCATCATAAAGCATTGGTTGCAGCCTAGGAATAGAGTCTGTAAGTTGTATTTTGGGAAAGCCGGATAACTCACCCCCATCCAGGGCCCCTTGTGCTCTGGCGGAATGTTCCAGAAGTTCATTTACAAACGCAGGACATGTTCGTTTCTCCTCATACGAAACCATGAACGGGTACTCCCACACCGTTACGTGTTACTGTCTCCATTGCCATGCGAACACTTGAGTGTGGCGGGAACAGGACACCTGAAGGGGCACAGCTGGCTTGTCCCAGCCTGAAGACTGTTTTGAAGACAAAAACGTAGTGTCTTACATGGCAAGAAGGTGGTTTCTACAGGAGAAGAAGTGACACGTGGTGGCAGACAGAGGAGCACAGCCAGGTGGCCCCGGACTGTCCTGATTGTGCCCAGCTGGGGGTCCCAGCATGAGTGCGGCCCTGCCTCCTTTTATTCCCAGCAGTTCCCAGTCTGGGCAGTAAGTCCGATGGTAATCAAGATGGGGTTAGATACGTGTGAGCAAAAACGCAGTGACGTGGGCATTTTAAAGGACCGGTAGCTTTACCGTGTGTTTTGTCCTTTTTTACAATCAGTCTTGTTTTCTGTCCTTTAATTTACCAGGACGATGATAAAAGCTTTAGGAGGGCACCTTCCTGGAGAAAAAAATTTAGACCAAAGGACGTTCGGGGCTTAGCTGCTGGGTCAGCAGAGACGCTCCCTGCAAACTTCCGGGTCACTTCATCCCTGTCCTCGCCCTCCATGCAGCCGAAGAAGATGCAGCTGGACGGTAGGTGACGCGCGCCCCCGGCCACCTGTCAGCACGAGCAGTGTTTGGCTGGACACTAATCACAGTCCAAGATGGCCTCTTTAATATGTAACAAGGCGTGTGGCCGCTGTTGCATGCTGAGGTTTAAATGCTCTAAACTTTATCCTCACGTCTGTGTATCAGTGTTTAGTAGTGATACAGGTGGTTTTTACGTCCTTATCTGGTTGGATGTCAGCCTGCTCTTCCAGCTGATGAAGCTGAGCAGCGTGCGTCCTCCGAGCGCCGGGGCAGCCTCCACACTCGCCGAGACGTGTGCGTGTGGCGCCAGGGACTCTGCCCTCGGAGGGCAGCGCGGGGGCTCTGCCCCGAGGACTTCTCTCTGTGCTGGAGGAGTGACTGAGTCCGTTGTGATTAGCACAGCCTCCACCTCCGTCCCTGCTCTTATTGCCCGTGTCGTTACACGGTGTAAGAGGACGGGGACAAGGGGAGCCCGGGGTGTCCCCCCAGAGCGTGGCAGATCCTGTCCCATACAGCGGCTGTGTGGTCGCTGTGTCAGATCAAGCACGCGATTACCCTGGACAGTCCCTCTGCTTCGAGACCACCGCCAGTGAAGACTTGGCCATGGTCTGCGGAGGGACCTCCCCGCTCTGACCGTGTCCCACTCAGTGACAGGATCAAGGGCCAGACTGGCTGGGCTGCAATCCGGCTCTGCCGTAGGAGGCGCATGACCTTGCGCACTGTGCCTCAGTGTCCCCGTCTATAGAGTGCTTGTCGCACTAGTGTCTTCCTCACTGCTGGCTGGTGTCCGGAGCGTCCCGAGTGCTTTGTGCTGGCCGCTCGGGCCCTGCAGTCGTAGGCCTGTGGCGGGCGGCTGCGCGCTCACGCGGTGGACGTGGCTAGAGAGGCTTAGGGAGGACGTGGCTGTAGAAATTGTGCGGTGCGGTTTTTACAGTTTTCCTGGCGTTAGCTCTGCCTGTACAAAGGATTGTGACTTCTGCTCTCACTGCCCATATAAAAACCGGAGAAAAGTAACTGATACAAAGCCTTTGCTGAGCCTTGAGCGAGGGAGGCTTGTTGGGCAGCATTTTTATTTTTAAAAACTGCATCTCTTTGTCAGACTTCAATAATATGCTTCACGAGGGAAAAACCCAACTTTATGAAAAAAAATAACATTTTTCCTCAAGAAGCCTGTAGGTAATTTTAATGGATTTTAGTTGGGACTTGGGACTTGGGCAGTCAGCCTGCTCTCCTGGTCTCCTCACAGCTTCATGCTTCCTTTCACAAATAACGTTTTCCTTGTTACAAATGTCCACAGCGACATTTGGATTTCAGTTCAGGTAAGTGAAACGTAAGGCTAGAAAAAGGCGTAGGGAGCACAGCCCATGGAAGGTGACCTCCTACCCGCGTTGACAACGGAGGCCTAAACCCGGCCCAGTGGGCGTCTGGCTTCTGAAGCACGAGGCTGTGCGGGGGCAGCCGCAGGCCCCTGGCCCGGAGCGACGGCCCACGGTCGCTGGCAGCACCAGCGCGCTCCTTGTGCTTTCCGGAACCGGGGCCAAATATCGATAAACGTGTTGCTGGGCTGCCTGTGGGAAGACGGAACTTGTAACCGGGAGCAGTCCGCAGCCGCTGCAGATTTGGAAAACCCTAGTGAGCCGTGGGGGGGCGTTTCTCGAGATCAGGAGGGTAAGGCCGTCCTCAGACAGAGCAGGCATCGGGACGGGCACTGGACTCCCTTTAGCGGGCTGGTGACGCTCACGGTGCCGCTGGGCTGTTCACCTCCTGCTCTCCTTACAGAGAGGATATTTAGGGCTAAAAGAAAAGTCTGGAAAAGTCTGTAAATCTGGAGGCTTTACAGAGAAACAGAGTCACCGTGTTCATAGTTGTTACTGATGCAAATGTGGCAGAATTGCTTTCCTGTCACCTGCTGCCCCTGTTGCTGTTGGAGAAGGAGCTCCCAGGGACCCCGGGCTGCTTGGGGGCTGGGCACAAGCCTGCTTGGTGACTCGATTCCCCTCCTCTGGCTCCTCCAGTCCCCCTCGGAAGTCCCCCGGGAACCCATCCGTAGGTGCTCCTGTGGGCTGAGTGTGTGTGTGTGTGTGTGTGTGTGTACTTGTGCCGTCGCGCGGCCTCTCAGACTAACTGCACGCTGTGTTTGCATGCCTCCCTCGTGGCTGTCGGAGCAGGCAGCGTGTCGGGACCGCAGAGGCTGGATTCTGCTACGGTCAGGACTTACTCCTGCTGATGCCGGTGCAGGTGAGTCGCCAGGAGAGCCGGCCCCGGCGAGCTCCGGGGCCCGACCAGCATGCACGCACAAGCCTCTCCGCGCCCGTGCCGCTGGTGTTGCTGTTCCGTGTGCTTCCGCTTCACAGGAAGAGGCTAGTGTGGCCTTGGTCTTTAAGGGAAAAATGTATTTCCATTCTTAAACAGAAAGATGCTGGCTCCCACATCTGCTACTGTCCTCCTGGGGGGAGAGGCAGGAGAGCAGAAGAGAGTGTCACCTGGCTCTTAGCTGACTGTCCCCAGCAGCTGAAGAGCACACGGTGCACGGTCTGTCGCGCCTCCCCGTCGGCCTGCACCTCGTGTGACTCCCCGGGCCGCTGCTGCTAGCCGGCCTGGTTTTAAAGACACGTTCTGGAATGAGACAGGCCCCAAAGTATTCAGTTCCATGAGACAGTACCACTGTGTGACACTGATAGCCTTTCAATCGAGGGATTGGGTTTTTTTTTAAGATTTATTTATTTGAGAGAGAGAGAGAGAAAGCGCACTCGCGGGCGCCTGTGAGCAGTGGGGGAGGGGCAGAGAAAGAGAGAATCTTGAGCTGACTCCATGCTGGGCATGGAGCCCCAGGCAGGGCTCAGTCTCACGACCCTGAGATCACGACCCAGGCGAAACCAGGAATCAGACGCTCAACCAACTGAGCCACCCGGGTGCCCTAAGAGGTTGGTCTGTAATGAACAAAACAGAAAAAGAAAAAACAGCTGCATTGCCATGGGAGGGGCTGAGTTTGTGGACTGAGATTTCGGGTGCAGGCCCAGGAGCCCGGCCCTATTCTCCCTGCTCTGAGGGCCCGGGGGAGCGTTGCTGGCTCTTGCTCTGTTTTCCTGTCTCAGCCAGAGTATCTGATTGGTGGGGGCGCCCAGCTGGCTCAGTCGGAGGAGCACCCGACTCTGGATCTCGGGCTCGTGAGTTCGAGCCCCACGTTGGGTGTAGAGATTACTTAAAAATAAAATCTTAAACAAATAGATATCCTTTTTAAAAATTAGTAACTTTTACACATAGGCCAAAATGAAGTCAATCAAAGAATTCTCATTGATAAGCAGAATGCTTGATGTTTTCTCTAACTTCTCAGAGGGGCCAAAGCGCCAGCAGTGGGGGAGGTGTGCTGGGACCCACCTGGGCCCGAAGTTACTGTTCAGTTGGCTTGTCTGAAGACGGATTCTTTTGTCTGTTTTTGTTTTCCAGTTTACCCGCACTACTTCTACAGATGACGATGCCGCGTTTGGACTCAACAAAGACTACATTTTAAAATTCAACGGAATCTTTAATCTGTTAATACTTGTTATATGGACCCTGAGATATTTTATTACAGAGTTTTTAATTAGCAAAAAATTCATGAATACCATAGAGAAAATATTTTAGAATTTAATGTTTCTTATATTTATGTAAACTTATGACTTCATTTATATAGTACTTACTTTTTCATGTATATCCAGGCTATAAATATCCTTTCGAATCAATTCATGTTCTTATATCTAATTTTAGTCTTTCAAATGAATGTACTGTAATGCTTGTATGTATAAATCCTATGAACAAATATAGGGCTTTTGTAAATTGTGCATTTATTGTAATTACCATTGCTTAATTTGTTATTAATAAACCCTGACAGAGAGAAGGATTTTACCACATTTGTAAAATCATCGGGAGACAGCGTGTGTTATCAGAGAAAGCGTAGCTCTACAACAATCATTTTGAAATAAGCAGACTTAATTTCAAGCAGTTGTTGTATTTTAATGACTGACCTTAACTATACTTTTTCTAGGGAGAAATGCTTTATTCCACAGTGTGAACAGATTAAAAATATCTGGTGTTAAATATCAGCTTCTAAACAGTTGGACTGGAAAGCTTATCAGAACACTATGAAAATCTCTTAGGACCGGCGAGCTCTCTGTAGCCTCGCCCTGGTGGGCTCGGGCAGCCTGTCGCGGGCCGAGGACGCTGAGAGCCTGGGCGGGGGCCTGGGCGCCCTCCTGGTGCGGAGCTCGCAGGCGAGAACTCTCAGAGGACCAATCAGGAAGCACTGCCCCCCAGCTGGGTGCGCAGGGGAGCGGAGGGAGGGCGCGCCTCCCGGAGATAATGTAGTGCGACCCTAACAAAGGCCTTACTGTTCTTCTGTAAATCATCTTTTTACATTGGTTTGTAAACATGTTTAAAGAATGGACCTAGTCGTACATTTTTAGATTTTGATGAGATAGCCACTTTGAGTTGTAAGTAGCAAATAAAACTCTTCCTTTTTACTTGGCATATTAAAACGCCAGCCAGAAACGGGGCAGATCACGGTGCGCTATTTATTATGCAGCTGATTCATAGGTAGAGACGGCACGTCTTTTTACATTTGGTCTCTGCTTTTAATTTACTTGTACAATTCACTGTTACCGTTCTGTTTTTCTATTAATCTTTTGTGAACTTCCTGATTGTGTAACAAAGTATGTACAGTCTACTTTTGAACTATTTTTATCACAGTATTATTTATTGCTGTCTTTCAATACAGTACCGAAGCATTTTCCACTGCCAATAAAGAATACCGAGAACCAGCCACCGCGGCCTTGCCGACTCACTGCGCGCCTCCCTGCCGCGCGGGCCCACAGGCGCCACGTGTAGCATCGGGTGCCACCCGAAGGAGGGCCGGGTGTTTGTGCCCTCGGTGCCGGGGGCGCAGAAACTCCGTCTCGTTATCCCGCTGGCCGCCCCCAGGCCCAGACAAGGCGATTGTGCGTGTGCGTGCGTGCACACCCCTGTTTCCCGCCTCCGGGCCGTCCTCCGCGCGGGCTTTCCTCTCCTGCTGCTCTCCTCGCACGGTCACAAGACGGTGCCCAGGGCTGCGTCCTTCTCTCGCTTGGCCCCCGGGATCCCGCGAGGCTGCGGCTCCAATAGCTCAGACCAAGTCCCCAGGCACCGGCCCGGGCGCAGCCCACCCGGACTGCAGGGCTGGAAGGGGGTTCCCCGCGGGTGTCACAGACGGGTGTCACGAGCCGTGTTCTTTCTGTGGGTCGGTCCGGCCCATCTTGCGCCTGTCGGGGCGCGGTTGGGTTCTCTGGCGTCTTCCCGCTGAGCACCTGTGCGGGCTGAGTGTTCGTTCTCAGCGGAAGCCGCCTTTTCTGCCTTTGCTAGTTCGCAGTGTTAGGGGTGGGATCTGGAACAGTGGAGCGCCTCCCTCCCTGCCTTTTTAATCTCGTTCCGTTTTCCCTGACCACAGCCGGGCAAGCCTGGAGCATCTGAAGCTTCTGGAAACAAACCCAACTCAAGACAGATTCATTAAGGTGCAGGTGTTTTATTCAAACTTCACTTGGTGATTCCAGTTATGCCTAAAAGGCAAATGGTTGAGAAAGGGAGCGGTAAGCAGATGTTTGGGAAGCCCCCGCGCCCCCGCTGAGGACCCTCCCGCCCCACCACTACCCTCCCAGCTGCTGCTCCGAAGCTCCTCGTTCATGTTTCACATCGTGGGTTCTCCGAGCAGCTGTGGGTTTGGCTTTTACTCCTCACTCGGCGCTAACCCTGTCTGCGGGAGCGGCGGGCGTGCCAGCGCTGCCGCCGTCCCGACGCCACGCGCTTCATTTCACGCTGTCTCCCCGGCTCCGACACGCTTGTTCTCGTCGGTGTCCTCAGCTTAACTCCCTGGGGAGAACGAGTCGCCGTGCCGTGGCTATTTCTCGTCCTTGCGCTGGTGCCGCCCCATCTTCCAGCCCCGCTGCTCGAAGCCAGCGCTGCCTGCACCCCACCCGGCACCGGCAGGAAGGAGGCTCCGGGGGAGGCTGCGCCCCATGGCTGCCGCCTCCACGCCGTCCTCCTGGCCTCTCTCACCTTCTGCCTCTCCTAAGAACACTTGTCAGGGGCCGCCCGGGGAATCCAGGATGGTCTCAAGCTCCCTCGCGTAGCAGCATCTACAAAGACCTCTTTTCCAAGTGAGGTCCACTCATGGGTTCTGGAGGTGTGGACGTAGGGTATCTGCCAGGCAGGCACCGGTCATCCCGCCTCGCCGTTGCACGTTTCCTCCGGCGACATGGGGGTGGAACAGGACTCACCGAGCTCACAAAAGGGCACAGGGAGCGCGGGGAGCGGTTGAGCTGATATTCGGGGAGCAAGTGGCTCGGACCCAGCCGGGAAGAGATCGGAGGCCTGTAAAGTAAACCAGGGGGTCCCTGGCGTGCAGACCCGTTCGCTCGTGGCTCTTCTTGGAGCTGGAGCGTGCAGAGCATCGCCCGCCGCAGATCGGTGGGGGCGGTGGGGGCGGGGGGAGGAGGGGAGGGTCTCTGTTCTATGAAAAAGCAATTTCAATAACCACCTGAAGGTCATCATGGAGGACCTGCTCTGGGCAGCCGCGTGGAGGTGCGGGGAGGGGGGACGGTGATGGCCCCGCTAACGGCCCCGGACGCCCAGGCCCCCCAGCTGCCAGCTGTGCGCGCTGTGTCCGAGCCTGCGGGAGGCCTGGGACCACAGCTCCGCTGCTCACACACGCAGGCACGTGGGGGGCCCCCCGACGGGTTTCGGGGCACACCAGTGGAGACGGAGGTGTGGGAGGGCACCCTGACTTCCCCATGCGGCCGCTGTTCCGCGGCCGGGCCTGAGGTGGGGCTCATCTTGAATATTCTCAGTGGGTCTCCCCACCGTCTTCCGAGGAAGCCAACACAACCCCGTCCTCTACTCGCCACAAGGGGCGGCCACCAGCCGTGGCCTCCTGGCTTCTGCTCCACAGCCCTGAATGCTCTCCTAACATTACGCAAAAGCAATTTTTAAAATTTTTTAAATAAAATTTAATTAAATTAAAATTAAAATGTAAATTAATTTGAATTTTTTAAATTAAACGAAAGCAGGGTCACGGAGGAATCGTGACGTTACACAACCTATAGGGCTGAAGAGATTTGAGTCGTCAGTTCTCCATCACCGTATTTTCTTTTTAATTTTTAATTTTAGTTTAAGACTTTAAGCAATCTCCACACCCAACGTGGGGCTCGCACTCATGACTCCGAGATTGACCAGTCGCACACTCCACCAATGGAGACAGCCAGGTGCCCCTCTTTTAATGTTTTTTTTTTTGAAGATTTTATTTATTTGCAAGAGAGCGAGGGCACAAGCATTCCTCGTGAACGTGTGGGGTGCTTTCTTACATGGCAGCAGATGCCTGGAACCCCGTGTCCCACACGAACTGTTCCAGGTTCTGCTCTGCTGCCCTCTATTTTGTATGCTGTCTTTGTCCCCGGGAAACTGATTTCATAAGCTGCTGAAAGATCGCCATCTGCTGTGGTTTTTATCTGCTGCGATGTGAAAATCCACCCCAAAACTTAGTGGTAAAAAAACGATTCACCGTTTCTCTTCATTGGTGGATTGCCACGCCGGGTGGGCCCTGGGCTGGTCTTTCCCAGACTCCCCCACATGCTGGGGGCCCCCGGCTAGTGCGGCCTGCAGGCCGGGGAGCGGGGGGGCTCACTCACACCCCACCGGGCTGCTTCACGGCAGCCCAGCCTCCAGATCAGAAACGGAGGGGGCCACAGGGCCAGACCCCTTGACGTTGTCCACAGAACTGACACCACATCACTTTCTGCCACATTATATGGAAGAGAACTGCTCCCAAACCCGCCCAGCCAGGATTCGAGAGGCTGGAGACACAGAGCCCATCCGTCTCTGGACAGGAGGCACCACAAAGACATGCGTCTGAGCCAGGCACGGGGTTCACGCCGCCCCCAGAGGGTCAGAGGGCCACAAACGGACTCTCCCCCCAGCTCTCCAGAAGGAAGCTCCCGCAGCACCTTGGCTTTGGCCCCGCGAACCGACTTTCTGACCTCCAGCCCCCAGAATTCTGCGAAGAAATTGGTGTTCTTAAATTTCAGCTGCCACATTTGTGGTCATTGGTGACAGCAGCCAGAGGAAACTGACCCGCGTTGGTGGCCATTTCCACCCACAGTCGGGGGACCACACGTGGGTGTCCTTAGGGCCCCGGTTCAGAAAACAATGCACACCATCCGCCGTTCTGTTCCAGCCAGCGAGCTGCGGGCTCCGCGGCCACGGCCCCTCCCAGCACAGCCGAGCGCCCGGAGCTGAGCTGCCCGTGCCCGGTTAGTAGGGAGGACCGGCAGGGGGCCCGGTGACTGCTCCAGTCCCTGCTGCGCCGCTGCCATTCCGCCTGTGTGGCAGTGCGGACACCGGGTGCTGTCCTCGGCGCGGCAGTGACCTTCACGGCCTTCCCGCACAGGCGTGAGGGCGGCAGGTGCGTGGCTTCAGCTCGGCCCTTCGCGCTGCTCCCCACTGCGGAGGCTCACCTCGCTCTCGAGCGTGGCTGCACGTCTCTGCTTTTCAGATTCCAGTTGTATCTGTCATCGCCACGTGGTCAGCCACACGCGCTCCTGAGGGACGGCCATGGGGCAGCAGGTCGCAGCCACAGTCGCTTGTGCCGCCCTCCTGCTGAAAAGTCTCCAGGAAGCTCTGGTTGGCCTCACGGGGCAATGGAAGCGATAGTACCCAACTCGCCGAGAGGAAGTAGGTACGGAGTTGCTTGAGGGGTGGGGGCAGGGGGAACAGAGGGACTGCTCATGAGTGGGGTTGCTTTTGGGGAACAAAAATGTTCTAAAATGCTGTTGTGGTCATGGTTGGACCACCCTGCGACTACACTAAAAAGCACTGAATTATACAAAACTACGCTGTCGGGACTTGGTGAGAATAGAAAGCCGCTGCACAGCGAAGGGAACGCTCAACAAAACTAAAAGGCAACTGACAGAACGGGCGCAGATATTCGCAAATGACATGTGATAAAGGGTTAGTATCCCAAACATACAAAGAACTGATACAACTCAGCAGCCCAAAAGCAACCCAATTTTAAAAAGGGGTAGAAGACCTGAACAGACATTTCTCCAAAGAAGACAGGCAGGCGGCCAAGAGACTCCTGAAAATGTGCTCAACATCACTCAGCATCCGGGAAATACAGATCAAAGCCACAGTGATACCGCCTCACAGTGGTCAGATGGCTAAAATGAACAACACAGGGGCCCCTGGGTGGCTCAGTTGTTAGTGTCTGGCTTCGGCTCAGGTCATGATCCTGGGAGCCTAGGATTGTGCCCCTGCTCAGCAGGGTGTCTGCTTTTCCCTCTCCCTCTGCTGCTCCTCCCCCCCTCCACTTGTGCTGTCTCTCTCAAATAAATAATCTTTAAAAAAAAAGACAAGATCTTGCCATTTGCAGTGACATGGATGGAACTAGAGAGTATTATGCCAAGTGAAATGAGTCAGTCAGAGAAAGACGAATACCCTATGCTCTCACTCATATATGGAATTTAAGGAACAAAACAAATGAGCAGGGGCGCCTGGGTGGCACAGCGGTTAAGCGTCTGCCTTCGGCTCAGGGCGTGATCCCGGCGTTGTGGGATCGAGCCCCACATCAGGCTCTTCCGCTATGAGCCTGCTTCTTCCTCTCCCACTCCCCCTGCTTGTGTTCCCTCTCTCGCTGGCTGTCTCTGTCGAATAAATAAATAAAATCTTTAAAAAAAAAAAAAAAAAAAAAAAAAAAACAAATGAGCAAAGGGGGGGGACAAAGACAAAGAGACTCTTAACTATAGCGAACAGACTGATGGTCACCAGAAGGGAGGTCGGTGGAAGATGGGGTGAAGGAGTGCACGTGTTGTGATGAGCCCCAGGTGATGTATTCACTCAGTGTATCATACGCCTGAAACTAGTATTACTCTGAATGTTAACTGGAATTTAAATAAAAACTTTAAAAACAATTTAATCATACATTTTAAGTGAGTGTACTTTCATGTAATTGTATCTCAATAAAATTGCTCTTGTGGGGTCTAGGTACTCAGTCGGTTAAGCATCTTGACTCTTGACTTCGGCTCAAGTCACGACCTCAGGGTTGTGGGATCAAGCTGTATGGAGCTTCATGGTGGGCGTGGAGTCTGCCTAAGATTCTCTTTCCCTCGCCCCTTTCCCCACCTCGAATAAATAAGTTTATCTAAAAAAATACCTGGTCTTAAAAAATAATTTTCAACTCACAAAGCTGTTTTGAGGGGAAAAATGAAACACCCTTTATATATATTTTTAAAAATCTCACAATGGTGCTTGATAAAGCCAGGCTGTTGCCAAATGTTAGGCCCCTACTCCCAGTTCCAATTTCCCTATTTAGCCTATAAGACCCTCCTCCTTCCCCGTCACTCAGACAAGAAATCCCCTTCCGGGGCCTTCAGTTACCTGGCTTTTTTTTTTTTTTTAAAGATTTTATTTATTTATCTGACAGAGATAGAGACAGCCAGCAAGAGGGAACACAGCAGGGGGAGTGGGAGAGGAAGAAGCAGGCCCACAGCGGAAGAGCCTGACGTGGGGCTCGATCCCGTAACGCCGGGATCACGCCCTGAGCCGCAGGCAGACGCTTAACCGCTGTGCCACCCAGGCGCCCCGGTTACCTGGCTTTTCAATCTTTTTAATCACTGTCAGATTTAGATTCCTTGTGAGCTGGTTGGAACTTTGACTTTCAGGGGCCCTATGCACTTTGTAAGCTCCTTTCCCTGGGGGAAAAAAATTATATTTTTACAAATATATTGGTATCAACATGAATACAGCAACTGCATAATATTTTCTTCACCCTAAAAGTTCAGTTTTTCTCCCGATTTTAAAACATTTTCAGAGCACCTGAGTGGCTCAGTCGATTAAGTGTCTGACTCTTGATTTCAGCTCAGGTCATGATCTTGGGGTCCTGCTAGGGCTCTGGCTCAGCGCAGTCCGCTTCCCCTCTTCGCCCCTCCCCCCACTCTAACGGGTGCACACATAAGTAAATCTTTAAGATAAAAGAATACATTTTCACGGGCCTTTGTGGTGGGCTGAATGGTGGCAGGGCGCCTGGTTGCCTCAGTCCATGGAGCATGAGACTCCGGATCTCCAGGTTGTGAGTTCAAGCCCCACCTTGGGCACAGAGATCACTTACAAACAAAATCTCTAGGGGGGAAAAAAGTTAAGTCCATGTCCTAATCCCTTATACCTGGATATTCCCTCATATGGCAAAGATGGGATTCGGTAAGGACTGGAAGAGCTCATCCTGGATTATTCCGGTGGGCCCTAAATGCAATCCCACCTCTCCTTGTAAAAGTGGGGCAGCGGGAGTTCGGGGACAGACACAGAGGTCATTGCAGTCGGTCGTAGGCAGATGGTGTGATGCAGCCGCGAGGCTGGAAAGCGCAAAAAGGGTTTCTTCTCCAGCGCAGCCTGAAGGGGTGCGGGCGGGTTCACACCTCGACTTCCCTCGTGGCCGAGACTAAGAGCGAGTTTCTGGGTCCTGGTCCCAGCCCATGGTGAGGGCGCAGCAGCCCCAGCAGGTGCGCGCTGGCTCGGGGTGTCCCGCGCCTCCCAGGGAGGGCCCCTCGGCGCGCGCTCGGCCTCTGGTGGGGACCGGAACAGGCGGCCAGCAGCGTGCGGGCTCCGGGGAACATGCGGGCTCCCAGCGCTGCGGGAGACCGGCTGCCCGCCCGCAGGCCGCACCGCACCCGCCACAAAACAAGCGCGCAGCCACCTACGCGCCACGCTGCCTGCGCCTGGACCTCACTTCCGCAGGCGCGGCACGTCTGGGGCGCTCCCTGATTCCTAGGTGAAGTCCCATTGGGCCAGGTTGGAGCACGTGTCCATGCCTGAGCCAATCAACGCCAGAGAATTGCGGGGTGCTGACTGGCTGAGGCCTGGGTCGTGGGCGGTACCCTGGCTGTAGGTGAGGATCCCTCCGAAAGTTGGACTAGAGGTGGGCACGCACGCCAGGTATAGGAAACGCAGGCGCAGAGTTGAGGTATCTGCGACCTTCCTAGTGAACGAGGGTGCCCTGAATAATTGCCCCAAGCCCCGCAGGCGCCCACCTGCTGTGTGGCTTCCGGAGGCTGGGTGCTCGGCCGGCCTCTCGGATCTCCATCTCTGCTTAAGTAAAATGGACAATATCTTACTCGGTCTCCCTGCCTCGCCAACTTTCTCCCCGTTACTGTCAACTAAGGGCCCACAGTTACTGGGCACTCCCTGCATGCCCGGCCTGGGGCTAATACCATGACATTCGGTCTTCATAGTCCAAGTTCAGGATGCAGGAGCCCGCTGCACCTCTGGGGAGACCGAGGCATGGAAACGCACGGTGGCTGTGCACCGTCCTGCGGCTAGGAGGTGGGGGAGCTAGGATGGTAGTCCGGTCCTCGGCCTCCACCGCCTTTGTGCGAAAGTACCCGTTTTTGACTTCCGTGAGTAAAATCCTCTGTGGAAGACACCACCCAAAGGACTCTTCCCTTCATTCCCCCGAGCAACTCACACCGCGCTGCACCCTCCGTAGTAATGATGGACCGGAAAACCCTTGAGTTCTTTCTCTCTGACCCCCGCTGTTCACCACGCATATCTGGTTCTTTCTCACGTCTGCGCCTCTGCTTGAATTTCTCCCTGTTCCTGGGACCTGATTTTTACATCGTTCTCCTGCTTACTTCTAAAGCCCCAGCTGAGAGCCATCTCACTGGCAACACCTCCGGAGCCTGAACTTGATGGTGCCTCAACTGTACCGAGCCTGAAACTGTATTCTGACTCCGGCCCCTCCCCACGTCCCTCCATTTTCCTTGTCTGAGCATCGATTGCAGGGCTAAGGGCATCCTTTTGTAAAGAGAGATTGCAGACTTAGAATGACAAAAGTGATTACTGGATATTCTTTCAACAGAACTCGGGGGCCTCTGATAATCATTTGATTCCATGGGCTGGGTGCCTTTCTTTTTGTCTACACTGCACCATACTTCTGAAGAAAACAGACAGCAGTGCAAATAATTCTTGTCTGTAGGTATGCAAATTAGCTGAGTTTAGTTAAATACAGTTGACTCTTGCCCTATGAATAGACTGGTTTTTGCAAATTCATCTCAGCAGTCCCTTGGCGTCTCCTTTGAAAAGCGGGAACATCTTATTGCTTCATCCATTATTAAGTTACATAAAATCTTTGACATGCGTTCATTTTACAGGTATATGTGTGTGAAAATCGCTTTATTTTTAAAAATTATCCTTTGACAACTGACATCTCCTTCCCCACCCCTAATCCATCCTTCAACCTGACAATTTAACTTTCTAAATGTCTCTTGTATCTACTCGCTTCTCTTCATCTTACCTGCTACCACAGGTTTGCCTCAGCTTGCTGTCCTAGGCTCCTACCTGGCTGTCTTACCATCTATTCCCCACATAGCAGCCAGAGGGATCTCGTTACAATTCAAACTTTATGATGCCTCTTCTCTGCTTAACTTCCTCTAAGAACTTCCCGTTTGTTTTAGAATAAAGATCAAGGTCCTTGCTGTGCCCTGCCAACCTCTACATGACCTGGCCTCATCTTACCCCACTGCCCTGCTTCATCACCATGCTTCTGCTACACTGAACTTAGGTCTTCAGTTCCTCTGCCTCAGGGCCTTTGCACATGCTGTTTCCTCTGCCTGGAAAATTCTTCCCTGCCGACCTCCTTACTTCTACTTGGCCTTCAGATCTTGGTGCAAATGTTAATTGCCCAAAGAATCCTTCTCTGATCTCCTGGGTGAGTTAAGGTCCCACATTCTCCCCAGGACAATTTCACAACACTTTTGCTTTCCTTATAGCGTCTATCTTGTTTCCTCATTATATATCTGTGCGAGTATGCCTGACTTCCCTTCTAGGCCGGAAGGTCCCTGAGGACAAGGTCCCTCTTTATTCTAACGACTTTCTATTCTTGATACATATATGGCCTTCTCTGGATGGACGATAGATGTCTGATGGATGGGTAGATGAATGAAGAGCAGATGGGTGGGTGGAGACGATGGGTGATACACCGATGGGTGGATGGATGGAAGATGTGGGTGATGGATGAAGGACGGGCAGATGGATGGATGGATGGAAGATGCGTGGTTGGGTGGGTGGAAGAGTGGAGGCTGGGTGGATGGGGGGTTGGATGGTCGGATGGGTGGCTGATGAAGATGCTCGTCCCCGGGCTGACTGGCCATTACAGTCACCGCCTGTGAGTCCACCTTGCCTGGCTCATTTTCCCTTTCTCACCCGGGGCAGTGCTAGGAATCCTAGAACTCCCCTCGGGAGCATCATCTGCCCCTGAGCGCAGGCCAAGCTGGCGCCCCCCGCGCTTACTCCGTAAGGACTCAACTTCTCTTTCGGGTCGACCCCGCAGCCCGCACACGGACGGAGCTCGCGCCTGCGCCGGCGAGGGCGCGGCCCGTGCCACGTGGGCGCGCGAGGCGGCTCCGGCCCGAGGGGCCAGCGGGCCGGATTCCCAGGGCGCCCGCAGCCAGCCGCCCACCCGGAGGGCGCGGGGCGGGGCCTCGCGGGGACCCGGATGCGGCCCCGCCCCCCGCCGCGGAACCGGAAGTGGAGCCGGGCGCCCGGGAGCAGCGGGCGCGGCGGAGCCAGGGCAGGGTGGATCGACCCCAGGCTGCGGTGAGCGAGCGCGGCTTCCTCCGGACGGGGCTCGGGGGGGGCGGCTCTTCTGCCGGCTGCCCTGGGTGCCGCCAGCCCCGGAACGGGAAGGAAGCGGCGGTCGCTGCGGTCTCGCCCGCTCTTCCGCTCGCGGTTTCGGGGGCGGCGGGGGGGCGCGGGCCGTCGCTGGGCCCCGAGAGGAGGGCTCTGGGCCCTAAGGGGGAGGAGTCCGAGGGGGAAGGTTGGGCTGCGGGGAGTAAGGGGGACCTGGGGACCAGAGGGGGGCAGGGGTCCTCAGTCTGAGTGCAGGGTGCCTGGGCCCCTAGGGGGTAGGGGGTAAGAGCCGAGGCGGAGAGACCGAGGGTCTGAGCGGGGCGGGGTCGGCCAGGGTCCGAGGGTCCGGGGAGGGAGGCCTAGGGTCGGGAAGGCCCGAGGTCGGGCGGGGTGGAGCCCTGGTCCGAAGGGCCGGGGTCTGGCGGGGAGAAGCTGGGGAAGGGCAGAGGTCGGACCGGGGTCGGGCCGGGGAGGGAGGCTTGGGGCCGGGGAAGGGACGGGGTCGGTCGGGGAGGGGCCGGGTGTTTGCGCCAAGCGGGATCCGCCGGTGACCTAGGGGCTGGGGGTCTGGGGAAAGGCCGGGGTCAGGCAGGGAGGGGCCGGGGGGTCCGAGGGCCGGGGCCGGTTGGAGCCGGTCGGGGAGGGGCCGGGGTCTTCCGGTGGCCCTCACCTACCGGGAGGTTCTGCAATCAGGTCAGTGGGAGTGCAGCCACACGCGCAGTTGCAGCTAGTAGAGGCTCTAAATTTGGAGCAGCCCCTCCTCCGGGTGTATTGGAAGTCACCAGAAAGGTTCTTTTGGGCTGTTTGTTGTGTTTCCATCTTTTGAATATTAGGGGAGTTCGATCGCCCCACTGGAGGGTCGGGAGAAGAGGGGACAGGGCTTCCCTGGACTGGAATCTGTGGATGAGTGGGGCCTCTGGGGGAGGAATCCGGTTTTCCGCTGACCGCAGCTCTGTAGGCATCCCGAATGGGCTCTCCCCTCCCGGGACCGCCCCGCCAGCGCCCCATTTGGGCTGCCTCTACTTGGTCCTGCTGTGCTTTGTCAGGGGTTAACCCCCTGGGTTCTGGCCGCATGGTCCCGCCGATATGCCCAAGGCTGGGAAGGGCTGTGCTTTGGGCGGGCCCCTGCTGTCCCTGCCCCCCTCCGACCCTGCGGTGAGTCACTGCCCCAGTGCGTAGAGGCAGCCCTGTCTGAGAAAAGCACTCCCAGATCACCAAGGAGCCGGAAGAGTCAGTCCTAAAGGCCACTTCCCGGTGTTCCAGAGTCAGAATGGAGAGGGAGGGGGCTGCAGGGTTGTTCCTGATACTTTGTCTCTCAGTGCCTACTGCCGATTTTGGGTGGGCCATTTTGATGGGCTTCTCTTTAAGGCACTTCTGAGTGGTTCTGACTGGTGATTCGGACTTTGCCGGGTGCCAGGCAGCACAGGTAGGTGCTCAGAAAGGGCGCGGTCGAAGGCCTGAGTCATTGGGAGCCCCGGGACTGCCTGGTGCTGTGAGATGCCAGTGTTCCCTGGGTGCCCGCCGGACGTGGGCTCCAGCACGGGCCTCGTCTTCCACGCTTGCCAGTGTGCAGGCTGGTGCCCCCAGCAGACCGAGGGGCAGCGTGCCCAGGCGCCAGGGGGCCTTTCTCTGCGGGATTGCGTGTGAGGAGTGGGCCTCCAGCTAGTGCCCTCTTGTTCTGTCTGTCTCTCTGCTGCGCTGGAGATCGTGACCTCAGTGGGAAGCTCATTCTGTCCTGTCGTGTCATCTAGAACTTTGTCCTGTAGAGTTTTCTGCTCTGTTTATAGGGCAGCTCACGGTGACATCGCACTTAGCGGTCTTGATGAGTACATGTGACGTTTGCAAGGAAGGTCTGTTAATGGCGAGGGGTGTTTTTTAGTAACAATTTTATTGAGATGCAGTTCACATACCATATAATTCACCCATTTGAAGGGTACAATCAGATCGTTTTTAGTATATTCACAGAGTTGTGCACCGTCATCACAGTCCATTTGAGAATAATTTGATCACCTGAAAAAGGGTCCCTGTTACCTCCTCCCAATACGAGGTAACCACAAATGTACCTTTTATCTGTCTAGATTTGCCAGTTGTGGACATTTCGTGTAGAGGAGACTGTATAGTGCATGGGTTTTTGTGTCGGTTTCTTTTCCTTAGCATGTTTCAGGAGTCATCCGTGCTGTAGCGTGTGGTCAGGCCTTCTCTCCTGTTTATTGCCAGAACATTCCATCACGTGAATGGATCACGCGTACCTGCTACATCACGTGGGCATTTGCGTGGTTTTGCTTTCTGGCCACAATGCACAGTGCGGCTGTGAGCATTCCTGTGCGAGGTTTGGTGGGGATGTAACTTTTCCTTTCTCTTGGGTCTGTCTCTGTGGGTGGGGATTGCTAGGCCACGTGGTCCCTGCGTTTAACCTTTTGAAGACCTGCCCCACCGGTACTCATTTTACTCCACACCAGCGCTGTAAGGCCGTCCTGGTTCTCCACACCGTCCTCGGATTTGGTATTGTCTGATTTTTATCTTAGCCACCCTAGGAGTGTTGTGGCAGCTCCCTTGTGGTTTTGGTTTGCATTCCGTTCATGGCTCACAGTACCTGGTATCTTTTTGTGAGCTTAGTAGCCTTTACTCATCTTTGCAGAAACGTCTGCTCCATCCTTTCCAGCTGGTTTTACAGTGTGGCTAATTGTCCTGTTCATTGTTGAGTTGTTGGAGTTTTTCTTTATTTTGGGTATATGATCTGAAAACGTTTCTCCCATTCTGGGAATTCTCCTGACTCTCTTGACGGTGTCTTTTGAAGCACAAAGATGCAAATTTTGTCCAATTGAACTGTTCTTTCCTCTTCTCACTTGTGCTTTTGGTGTCACATCTAAGAGCTGTTGCCAGATTGAAGGTGATGAAAATCTTTGCTTATGTTTTCTTGGGAGAGTTTAATAGTTTACGCTTAGAATCGAGATCTTTGACCTGTTTTGGGGTTCATTTTCGTATATGGTGTGAGGTAGGGGGCCAGAGGCATTTTCTTTGGGTCCAAAAAAATACCTTTTCAGTTATCTTTGTGATTTTTTTTTTATTTATTTAAAAATCGGAGAGGGTAATAAATTGTTGTAGATTTGAGGCTATCACTAGCTGCCGTTGGGTAGAGTTTTATAGATGCTTGCTGATTACAGTAGTAACCTCAGTCCCTAGTGTATAGTAAGCAGCCTACAGAAGTTAGGGTTTCCAGAGGGGACTGAGAAGAGAGAAGGAGTGAATAGTAGGGTCAGGAACTCAGTAGGAAATTGAGTGTAGGGAGGGCTAGATCCCTCCAGTTCCTAACGTGGCTGCATGCTGACGTAAGCGGCTCGTGCTTGTGACCGGCTTGTTCCTAGGGAACGAGGGGACAGGATTCCTCTGCTCTGTCATGTCTGGCAGTAAGTACAGTGCCGGTGGAGGCTGTTGTCACCCCGTGGGGAAGGCGGTGCGTCGGTGGCCCCTGGAGTTGGAGCCTTGATCTGCGTGCAGTAACCGTATCCGCTCATTAGAAGCGTCGCCCGCTTCTGCACTGCTCCCCGCGTCACCCCGCTTCTCATCCAGGCGGCCGTCACTGTGCAGCTTTTGTCTCCCGGCCACATCATGATCCCTTCAGAGTTTTCCTTATATTATTTTTTAAATTCACAGTAAGAGAATTTTATTATTTTTAGCAAAGTCGTAGTTTAGAATGAGCAAAAAAATGGAGACGTGTCGGGATCGTAGCCAACGGAAGACGTCTGCTAGCGATTGCAGCAGTAATTTCTGTTTGCACGGAGAAGAAACTTTATGCAGCTGTAAATCTTTTGAAACTTGCAGTTTTCTGTATTTTCTCAACGTGTCTGAAAATCGATTGAGCTTTTAGGTTAGTAAGATGCAAATCTTGCTATCCTCCTTTCAGATTTCTTTACAAAGCCTCGGGAAGCGTGGGAGGATGTCGGAGTTTCCCGAAGGGCCCCGTGCACACGAGGGTTTGCCCAGCCTGCCTGTCACGAGACATCTGAGCTTTTCACCCTTCATCTTTTTGCAGACAGAGGCACTCCCAAATGCCTGGAAATTCCTCCCTGGCTCCCCGGGCTTTCCACAGAGATTCGTGAACAGCGTTTCATCTCCAGCCGGAAAGAAAGGTTTGTGCGTGGTGAGCCTTCCAGTCTTCTCTCCCTTCGGACTGTCAAGGTGGATTCCTGAGCAGGGAAAGGAAGTGGGTGTTCTCCCTTTGGGTCTGCAGAAATAGGGACGGTAATTTTCTGGGAGGAAATTTCCTTTAGAAAGTAAAGTCAGGGGCGCCCGGCTGGCTACGTCGGAAGNGAAGAGCATGAGACTCTTGTTCTTGGGGTCTTGTGTTTGAGCCCCATGTTGGGTGTAGAGATTTCTTAGAAATAAGTAAGTCAGTCCAATTTCCAGCGTTGCCTGTGGTTTAGAAAGAGAAAGGGATTCCAGAAAACTCTGGAGTGGAGGAACAGGAAGCATGTCTGTCCTGGGAGGAGCCCTCTGGCCTCTTGTACCTGTGCTGTGGAAGCTGGGAGGAGCTGCCAGGCATGACGTGAGGAAGCACGTGCCAGTGCTTACCCTGCCCTTGAAGGAGGCTGGCTTCCAGAAGGACCACTGAAGACAGGTTCTGCTGTGTTCTCCGGAAGAGTCTACAAAAGCAACAGGCAAAGACCTTTTTCCCTTTAGCCTGCGGGGGAAACGTGGCCTCATTGGCCCTCCCCAGAGACCCAGTCCTTCTGTGTGACCATGTCCTCAGTGGTTGGAACCTCAGGCTTGAACTATGGGCAGCTCACGTCCCACAGCTGGGTGGCACCTTTCTGGGGTAGTGTGACATATGGGGCCCACTTGACTGGGAGAGGCCGACTGTGGGCAGGTTAACTTTCAGGCAGCTGTCTTTGCATTTGGAAGTGGGTGCATGGGGACAGAGCATAGCTGGTGGTTCCTCCCAGGGCTGAGGGTTTAGTCTATTTGTTCTCTAAAATCGTGTCAAAAGTGGATTACATCTGAGATATTCTTGCCGTGCTTGGGACAGCCGGACAGAGGAGAGCAAGGTTTGCGGTGGCCTTGAAGGGACGGCGTTGATCCTGCCTTACCCGGGAGCGTACTGTTCCTGCTCAGGTGACAGTGACAGGAGTCGCATCTGGGAACTTGAGAGCGTTGTGCCCTGATGCGCCCCTCCCTGCCACCTTGAATGTGGACCTGGGGCCCGGCAGAGCGGGGGAGGGGGTGGTGCGGATCTAGACCGTTGGTTTTCGGGCTTGTGAGGGGCTTCTGTCCTGTCTGAGTTCGAGCCACAGAAGGGCCCGTGTGGCAACACAGGAAGTGTCCAGTGGAGGCCTCTGTTCTGACACGTGGACGGAGCTTCTGGTTGATCGAGTTAAAATAATCTTCTAGGTGCTTCCCGGCCTAGGTGAAATTTTATCCATACTTGTGGGGAAAACCAGTCCGTTCTCAGACATCGTTTTCTCTTGAAACCCTGAAAGGTTAGATTTTACCTTTGTGGTTGGGAAAAGCCTTGTGCGGGGAAGGTCTGCAGTTCACGTCCCGGGTACTTCCCCAGGAAGGTGGTGAAGCGACCCTCTCGTCCATCACTTGAAACGTTTATTCACTCGTCAGAGTCCGAGTTAAGGAAGCCACTGTTCCGTGTCCAATAAGTACTTGAGATCAAAGTGGGTGCTCTCTTTTGTGTTCAGTTGTGGGAACACGGGCTTTACACTCGCAGAGTGGGGTGCTGTCCTGTGTGGTCAGCGCTGCTGTCACAGTGCAGGGGGACGTATTCTTAATGAAGTGAGCACACGCATGACTTCTTCATTTTCCAGAAGATGTTCTCATATGAATCGAAGCCCGAGTGTTTCTGACACGTGTTTCAGATGCCATTTGAGAACAGTGCTAGAAATGCAGGGCTGTGTTTCTTTGCTTTGTGGTGTTGTGGTCCACGCGCGGGGCTGGTGGATACCCCTCGCTGGCGTGGCGGCACGGCCCCGAGCCAGGTCGGAGTTGGGGTGCTGGGGGCGGGGAGCCTCCCGGTCGGCCTCGGGGAGCGGCCCGGCCTCCGTGACCCCGCGCACTGCTCTTTCAGATGTGGAAGGCTTCGGCAGGCCACGCCGTGTCCATCACCCAGGACGACGGGGGCGCCGATGACTGGGAGACCGACCCTGACTTCGTGGTACGAGTCAGCAGCCCGCCTTGGCTGTGCTTCTCCCGGGAGCGGCTTTCCTCCGCTGTTGCTCTCGGTCGTGTGGATCTGCTGATCGTTTCTTCTTCTTTTCAGAACGATGTGAGCGAGAAAGAGCAGAGATGGGGGGCCAAAACCGTGAAGGGGTCTGGGCACCAGGAACACATCAAGTAAGAGACTTTCTTCCTGTTGGGGTGAAAACGGTCCCCTGAAAAGCGGGCAGCAGGTCGGGCAGGGGCACTGGCCTCTGTCCCTCACACGGTCCCTCCGTTTGCTGCAGGCGCTTCGTTTTGTCTGCAGGAGACGAGTGTAGGACACGGTGACGTCCTTCTGCACGTGTGTGTGTGCGCGTGCGTGTGTGTGCTCCCATGCGCAGTGACTTCGAGTTCCCGCTGCGGACCAGTCCTTTATGTACAGTTCTAGAGTCCCTCTTCCAGCAGCGGAGCTCTCCTCGCGGTCCCCTGCGCTCTCTCTGCAAGTGGCCGGTCCCTGACACGCACTATGTCTTTGAATGCCTTAGACCCGAAACATCCTCACCCCATGATTTTTTATAATTTTACTTTTATCACTGGCCTTTGGGTCCTGGAAGCTGGATTCTAGGCACCGTGTTCTCGCGAAAAGCCCAAATAGGAGAACTGAGCGATCGCCATTGTAGGACTTCGTGGCCTTGTTCCCGACTTGGCCCTGTCTTGAGCTGTCGCCTCTCCGGGTGGTGTTTCCTCGTCAGGAAGTGTAGATAAAAGCAGCTCTTTAAAATGGGCTCAGACTTCGGCGTCGGCTGCGCTGGCTTCAGAACGTACCCTCCCGGGGCGCCTGGGTGGCACAGCGGTTAAGCGTCTGCCTTCGGCTCAGGGCGTGATCCCGGCGTTGTGGGATCGAGCCCCGCATCAGGCTCCTCGGCTATGAGCCTGCTTCTTCCTCTCCCACTCCCCCTGCTTGTGTTCCCTCTCTCGCTGGCTGTCTCTATCTCTGTCGAATAAATAAATAAAATCTTAAAAAAAAAAAAAAAAAGAACATACCCTCCCGTTCCCTGCTCGTGAAGGGCCGTCCCTGACGCACTGACCCCTGGTGGCCACGCGCCTTGCTTGGCCCCGCTGGCTCTTGGGAGGATGGAGCTGCCCTTGGCTGGGAAAGAGTCAGTGAATCATCTATGAAAGAGGGTGAAGTCTGTGGTGTGGGCGTTTTAGACACAAGTGTGTGTGCCTCCCCGATTTGCTGAGTCTGCAGAGGCCCCTGAGGGCATCGAGGGAGGGCCACGGGGCCTGCCGGGAGGGGAGCCAGCACTGTCATGGGTTCTGCTACCCCCCACCCCCCCGCAGTGGATTAAGTCACCCATTCCTCTCCTCAGTTTCTCTTTTCCCGTGGCTTTGAGACGTGTTGGCCGTCGTAGGAGCTTTCTGGTAGAGCAGCCTCTGGGATGGTTCTGGGTGCCCTGGGGTCCTTCTGGGGTGAGGACCAGTGTTCTTCCTCCTCCTGTTCCTGAGGGAGGCGGGGGGGGCGGGGCTTGTGCCACTTTGTGGTCTCCTGATGGTCGCAGCTGTAGAGGCTCCCTGACCTGCCAGGTTTTGACCACGTCCTGTGATCTGTTTGACGATCCCCAGTGTTTCAAGTAAAAAGTGGCTTTGGATGATAAATTCTGAAAGTCTTCCATGTCACATTTGAATATTTCTGGAGTATTTCAAGTAAGGGACACTGTCTAAATGTTCTGCCTCACTGTTTTGGACCAGTGTCCTCAGGGTGTCTGGGGTGGGGGACTGCTGACTTTGTTTCCCCTTCTGCCTTGGGGTGGCGCTCACAGGACTGGGTCTCCTAGTCCCATTACCTGATGAAATAGAAAATCTTTTCTCCATTTGAGAGAAAGTCCATGTTTCAGGATAGCTAGTCCAGGGGGTTTGAGATGCTAACTGTAGGTGAGCAGATTGGTTTCTTTTTCCCCTTAAACTTGACTCCTAGAGCTGCTGGAGCAGATGGGCCGGCTGGCAGAGGAGTCAGGAAAGTAGGATGAGGGCAGGGATTTGGGAGCATGGAAACACGAGATCGCAGGTTTACGAAGGTGACGTCCCCTGTCCTCATGTGTCCTCCTCGAAGGCGAGGGTGCATTTCTGCTCTGTTAGTTTGTTTTATTTTCTCTCTTCCCGTCAAGCATACACAAGCTGAGAGAGAATGTTTTTCAAGAACACCAGAGCCTCAAGGAGAAGGAACTTGAAACAGGACCAAAAGCGTCTCATGGTTACGGAGGGAAGTTCGGCGTGGAACAGGACAGGATGGACAAGGTGAGGGCACGGCCCCTTCATGCCGGTTCTAGACGAGCGCGTGGTCGGCGAGTGGGGCCTCAGACCTCCTTGGATTCAACATTTTCCGTCAGTTTGGAGCTGAGATTTGCCAAAAGTAACCCTCTGTTGATGGACCTGACTTGTGAAGTGCTTTTGCTAGTTAGAAACTCTTTTAGGATTCTCACGGTTGCCAGGGTGTGGGTCACGCGTAGGGAGACCCGGGGGGCTCTGGGCTTTGGGGGGCCCGCCCTGTGACCCAGACAGAAGCCCAGAGGCATCTTGACCACAGGTATTGGCGTGACCACTGTGCACAGTTCAGCTTGCAGCCTAACCTGGACCAGTCTGCGGACCAGAAGCAAATCCGGGAGCTCCCTTGTTTCATGCCACAGGCGAACATTCAGCCAACAGGGATGCTGACATCCCTCGTGCAGGAATGCCCTTCATACAGCAGTCTGGCGCTCCATGTAACACGGAGCCCCAGCCCACGAGGCCAGGAGAGGACACTCCTGTGAGAACAGTGGGCTCCGGGAACAGTGGGCCTCCCCTGAGCCGTCACCAGTCGGGTTGAGGCATCTGGGTACACGGTGTCAGCGTTGTTGACTGAACACATGAGCCTCTGAGAGCACTTTGCGTCTTCTCGGTCCTGAGAGCAGAGGAGCTCTGGGGGGCTGATGCTGCAGGAGAGCAGCGAGCAGGGGGCAGTGTATCGGAGCTTCTCCACTGAAAGCAGTTCTTTACGTCTCCGGACGCTCCCGTAGACACGAACTTCCCAGTCTGAGCAACGGGAGATTGTTCTGACCCGACAGGTGTCTGTCTGCCTTTATTCTGCGTAGAGGGGAAGCCATCCTTTGATAGCGAGTTCCGGTGTGTAATTCCAGACCTGTCCCCCCTCCCCGCACATGCACGGATCGGGTTCCGTGTCTGAGCTGACGTGGAATGACACTGCTGGGTCACAGTGTACCACACTGCACTGTGATGCCACGGAGTGGGTGTGGGGGGGGGGGCTGTGGGCACCCCAGACCGGGTCCAAAATTCGCCTAAGCTGGAGTTGGACCAAGGGTGAGCTGCAGGAAAGACACAGGGACGTTTCCTGGTGTGACTGTCTATCAGCAGGGAGTTGTCTGGAGTTCTCTCAGCAGGGAAAGGGGGGAGCAGAATAATCTTTGGATTCTATAAAAGCCTGGGAGCTTTCTGCAGTGCGAACAGAGAACCCCCATGTGCTGAGGACAGAGAAGCAGGCAGAAGCCTTTCCCACCCCAGACAGAGTCTGTGCACGTGGGATTGCGGGAGAAATTCATTATCAATTTGGGCCCCCCCAGGTCTGGGTTGGAAAAATGACACACTGGGGAAAATAAAGTATCAAGGAAGAGCTCGATGGCGTAACGACACGGTGCTCACTTCTGGCTTCTCTGCTGCTAGTGGGACTGCCCCTCCTGCCCTCCCAGCACCTTGGCCCCAGTCCTTTCTAGTTGAGAAGCTTCCCTGAGGACTCCCCCCTCCTACAGCCCGCAGTGGCCCTTCCCTGTGCCTTCTCCCTGTTGTCCTCTGCTCCCTCTCCACGTCCCCGCCTTTCCGTGAAGGCTCTTCGGGGCTGGCACCTGTCCTCACCTGGTGCGTGGCCGCGTACCGTGAAGATGCTCAGGGATGTCTTCGTGCCCAGGCCGCACGTCTCTGGCCGCTGTGTTAACGGTCCCCAGACGGCTCAGGGAAACTCTTGTGCCTCTTGGCTGGTGGAGTGGGCGGCGCCCCTCAGAGAGGAACGTGCTGGGGCTGCTGCTGTGGCTCGCCGGTCCTCCCTCCGTGCCTCACGCCGCACTTCGGCGAGGCTGGCTTGCAGCTCCTGGCGGCACGATTGGACCGGGTGTCAGAAGTAGCGAAGATTCCCAAACCGAGTAACTCCTACTTGTAACTTGTTCTCTCCGGAAGTTGGGAAAAGGCCTAAGGTCCCTGCGTGGAGAGTTGAGGACAGTGCGGTAGAGAGTTCCCGAGTAAGACCCATCTTGGGCGGGCACGGTTTGCCAGAGGCCTGTGGCCTGGGCAGGTGTGGCAGCCTCTGGCCTTGTCTGCGTGGCTGGCAGGCATCCTGCCCCTCGCTCCAGGTCGAGCTGGCCGTGGCCTAGGCGGCAGGCCTCCTTCCTGGTCTCCGCTGCACCCCGGAACTGGAGTGTGGTTCCAGGCGCCCAGACGGTGCCCTGCCCCGCGCTGACGTCTAATTACAAACACCACTTTGTCAATGGGGTAAATCTGTGTTGGTAAAAAAGTTTAGAAAAATTGCTGTCACTCTGGCTACACTTTTAGAAAAGTTTTCTTATAACTTCTTTCACTTCTTTCTGCTGAGATTAGTGCTGGGGGACCCCTTTGTCAGGCTGCCCCTCAGGGTTGCTCTGCCAGTGCTTTCTGGGGTGGGAGACCCCGGGGGCTGCGGGCCGTCGGCGAGTCTCTGAGCTTGTCGGTCAGTACCGACGTGGAGCAGCCTCGGGGAGGAGGCAGTATGCAGCCCCGGCGCTTGCAGGAATGCTCCACTGCTCCTTCCCCGGGGTACGGCGAGCACGGATTCCTGGGTTGCCTACGGAGGGCCCGCAGTGGTGCTGACTGTACTTCAGTTCAGCCTGAACCCGGGTGTCCTGTGAAGCCCTGGACATCTGTGGGGGTCTGTGGGGTGCTGCCCCCGTGCCCATGCCGTGTCACAGGGCCCCGCCATCCGTGGTCACTGTCCATTCTCAGAGCGGAGCTGGGTACCCGGGAGGCTGGCCAGGGCTCGGGGCTGCTCAGAGTTCGGTAGTAAATGTGTTCAGCTTTGCAGGCTGTGGGGTCTCCAGCAATTTCCTGAATTTGGTGGCTGAGTCTCAGAAGCGGCCTCAGTATGTAAATGAGCAGATGTGGCTGTGTTCCAGAAGCTTTATTTACAAAGAGCTGGGTGCCGGTGTGGCGCAGAGGCCATGGTTGGCGGGGTCGGCTGCAGACAGCAGGGCGGGCGGAGGGCGGCTGAGGCCACCTCCTTCCCCGAGGGCCGCGTGGGGACGCGGTGGTGCCTGCTCCTCCCCTGCACGGGGTGCTCACTCGGTAGACTAGTGGCTGGATGTGTGTCGTAATAAGCTCGCTGTCTGCAGCTAAGTCCGTTAGCAAGGTATTTCTGGTCCCCGTTCCCGCATCACGAGGTATGGACGTACCTCGCTTTAGCAGAGCAAGTAACTGTCACCAGCAGTCTCCGTGGGCAGGCCAGGTGTCGCAGGCCAGGTTCGGGCCGGAATTGACCTTGGGGTCCTTGCCTTGTCCCCATTGCATCCAAAGGCCCCACGTGGCAGGGTCTCTGGCGGCTCTGGGGACATCCCCTGCCGGTGTTCGCACTGCGTGAGTTTCGGGGAGGAGCCCAGCCTGGGGCCGCATGGTCCCTGCGTTGGGTTAGCCGGTGCGGCCGGCAGCTAACACCCCCCTCCGCACCCTGTTCCAGTCAGCTGTCGGCCACGAGTACCAGTCGAAGCTCTCCAAGCACTGTTCCCAGGTGGACTCCGTCCGGGGCTTCGGAGGCAAGTTTGGTGTCCAGGTGGACAGAGTTGACCAGGTGAGTGTGGCGTCATGGGAAGCAGCACCCAGGCGATCGGGCCACTCTCTCCAGACTGGGGAGTCTGCCGGGACTCTGACGGTCGCACGGGGTGCTTCTCACTCGGCACTGCGGGGTGGGCGTCCCGATGGCACGATTCCTAGGTGCACCCCCAGGCCCTGAGAGGACTGGCTGGCTGGGTTAAAGAAGTGACAACAGGAGCGTGTGAGGATCTTTGCTGTTCGCTGTAGTTGCTCCGTGTTGGTGTCCGCTCAGCAGATGGACCAGGGACAGCCTTAGATCTGCCTGAGAATGTGCCCTTGGGGACCATTTCTAGCCACCCTCCCTGCATGGACGTCCCCACGACAGGACAGTGTTCGGAGCAGATACTGCAGACCCCCGGCTCCCCGCCGGCCCCGCACGCCCATTTCCAGGACGGAGGCCTGGCGTCCAGGTGCCATTCTGGTGCTTTTGGGGCTCAGTCTGTCCTCTGATTCTCTGACCGAGGGCTGTCAACACCTTGGTTTCCCACCCAGCATTTGAGAGCCTGGACTGTGGGGTTGAATCTCAGTCTACATGCAGGCTTTGCTCCCTATTAGCCGTGGTTCTGTCTTAACTGTAAAATGGGGTGATGATGCCGGTCTCTCCCGGGGCAGTGCGTGCACATGTCCCCACCGCCCCGTTCTCGTGCCTTATGTCCGTGTTGCTCTTGGAAGAGCTCACATGGAAAGCAAGGTTACGTGTGGCAGTGGGAGTCGTCCCAGGTTGGCATCGTGGGGCTGAAATCCACAAGCGGAACTTGGTGTACAGCTTGGCCTGCACAGCCCACAGGGCCCTGGCGCACGTTTTGTGGCCCCACAAACGTGACACCAGAGCTTTGGGCACTGATTAGACCTGCACCTGGCTTAGGAAATCAGAGGTCAAAAAATAATGTGGTTTGTGTTTTTAAAAATGTCATATGTAATGTGGGTTTAGATGAACTGATTTGGAGGCATTTAAAAATGTGTTCCCCTCTTTTTGGTACCTGCAGTCTGCTGTAGGCTTCGAATACCAGGGAAAGACTGAGAAACATGCCTCACAGAGAGGTGAGCCGCGCCATGGACAGGAGGGCTGCGCCGTCTCGCCGCGCTGGGGAAGAGAGCGCTATGACCGGAGATGATTACCTGGGGAGGGCTGTGTCCCTTTGGGAGGGCCGTGCTCCCTGCACGTCCGGGTTGCATGTCACCGTGGTGCCTCCCAGGCTGCGGCAGAGGCTGCCTTTTCTCCCTCTGAGCGGCGTTGTCCCGGGAGAGTCTGCTCTCGGGGGTGGCTGCCCCAGCAGTGGGAAGCGGGGCCCTTAGATCACTGGTGCTTCACTGTGCGTGTGGTCCTCACCCCGCGCTGGCTGACCTTCGTCATGCCAGTGTCTTAAAGCCTTTTTTGAAAACAGAAGCAGGTCACTTTCTCAAAGCGCTTGATGCGTTTTTTGCGCGCGGGTTTGCGTCTGCGTCTTGCGTGTCATCCATGGCTCCGGGAGCAGGCACTTTGTCCATTTGGCTTGGTGCGGACCTTCCCCGTCCCTTCGGGAAGGGATGAGCTACACAGCTGGCTTTGTTCGGACGGGACCGCAGCTCATGTGTGCCGTTGGGAAAGACGCTCCCATCTCGCGGTTGCCGGAGAACGTGCTGGAGACGGAGTCTGGGGTCACTCATGCGGGGGCCTTGGCGGGCGGTTTAAACCGTGTGCTTGATCTCTTGCTGAGTCCTGTCTCCAACATGTTTTTGTCTTGATCGGTTGAAGAGCCGAAGTGACAGTTGAACCCGTCACCAGGCCTCTTCTGCCCTGTCTCCGCAGACTACTCGAGCGGCTTTGGTGGCAAGTATGGCGTGCAGGCCGACCGCGTGGACAAGAGCGCCGTGGGCTTCGACTACCAGGGCAAGACGGAGAAGCACGAATCGCAGAAAGGTCGGGCCGCCAGGAGCACCGCTCCTCCCCGCGTGGGGCCTGCCCTCCCCGTCTGTCCCACACGCACAGACATCTGTCCGCACCAGGGGGTTTTCGCCCCCGTGCCAGGCGGCCCATGGGACACTCATGCAGGAGTGCAACTGCTGGGTCATAGGGTAGCTGTGTGTTCAACTGTTTGACGAAATGTTTTCCTGAGTGGCTGCCCCGGCTTGCGTTCCCACCAACAGTGTGAGACGGTTCCCCTTTCTCGTCGTTCTCACCACCGTCAGACATGCTTATCTCATGGTCTTCTTTGGAATGCAGTGAGGATGAGACGATTGCTGAAATCCGTTGCTCTTGCTGCCCTCACGTTTCTGTTGTTACATATCAAGTGATACTTTCCAGTGTCTCCCGTGTTAGTGATCTTACAGTGCGCCCGAAAGGTTTTTGGTTTGCGTTGGTTTGTTTTTAATTGGGCGATGAGAACACGTTCTCAGATGAGCTCACTGATTGTGTTGCTGGTGTATAAACAGTACTTCTCTTGCGTGTAGATTACTCCAAGGGCTTCGGCGGCAAGTACGGCATCGACAAGGACAAGGTGGACAAGAGTGCCGTGGGCTTCGAATACCAGGGCAAGACGGAGAAGCACGAGTCGCAGAAAGGTGCCTCCCCTTTCTCCTCTCCTCTTGCCGGCAGCTGGTAGCATGATGAGTGTTGGCCAGAACAGAAAGGGAGAGCATCACCAGGAACCTCTGAAGTAGATGCCTCTTTTTAATTAAATACCACACTTTGAATTAGCAAGTTCACAAACACCGCTGTTAAATGAAGAAGCCACATCCTGACATGTCTTTGGCCCCGGCACCCCAGCAGTTGCCTGTAATTATGGCCACGTGTCACATGTCTGTGTTGTAAACGGGGAGACCGTGGCGGCTTGGAGCGTCGTACTTGGGGTCCTCTTGGTGCTCACGGCGCCAAGCCTTAGATCAGGCTGCTTCCCAGACGTTCTTGGGGAGGCCCTCTTCCTGCGGGAAGAGAGATGGAGTTAGCAGGTTGTGTGTGTCTGACTGTATTAGGAATGTGCTCCCCGTGCTCCCCGCTAACTCTAGACTGTGGCCTTTTCTTGTGCGTATAGACTATGTGAAAGGGTTTGGAGGAAAGTTCGGTGTACAGACAGACAGACAAGACAAATGTGCTCTTGGCTGGGATCACCAGGAGAAGTTACAGCTGCACGAATCCCAAAAAGGTACATTTATTATGCCTATTCCTGCTTGAGATCATTCCAGAAGTTAGTTTGTTCTGTCCACAGGTCCACCAATGTGCTGTGTTTTTGCTACATTTCTGTCATGTGTCATTTTCTCTCCACTGTTTGGGGTTGTCCTGTGCCTGCCACAGTTTTGAAACCCTCCCCCCCCAGCTACTGTAGCGATGAGCCCTCCTCCCCCTGGGAGCTGCTGCGAAGGGGGCGCCATGCCCACCTGTGCTCCCAGGAGCGTCCTGGGAGTGCCACTTTCTCCCCGCATGTGTGTCCCCGTTGATAAAGTGTGCCGCGGGGCGCTGCCTCCGCTCGGGAGCGTGCTCATGGCAGAAAGAACACCGTCCCTGGGGCCTGGGCTGTGGGATGGGGTGGGGTAGGGCCCCTTCGCGTGTGCCCCGGCCTCGCACTCGCCCTTGCGGCCAGCACACTGGGAAGCGGGGCAGACGCGCGGGGCCCCGTGATACTGTGTACAACGGGTCTCTCTCTTCACACGCACAGAGATGCACTCTCGTGTCTGCGGTGCGGGTAGGATCCCGAAAGGAAGCCTCAAAGCATGGAGTGCTTTTTCTGAATCATTTCACGTGCAGTTCCTAACCTGTTTTCAGATCTCGGCTGAAGTGTTAGGAGTTGCGGTGTGTCCTGCAGCCTTGGGGCTGGCTTGGGCCCGTCTGTGAGCCCGGGAGCCGGCCCCAGCGCCTGCGCTCCGCCGAGCTCTGCTGTCTGGAAGTGATGTATTGGACGCTTGCCCTTGGGAATCCGATTCTAACCAAACCGTGTTTCCTGTCCCGGTCTTCCCTGCTGTTGCTTGTGGATTTTCAGATTATAAGGCCGGTTTCGGAGGCAGATTCGGTGTTCAGTCCGGGAGGCAGGACTCCTGTGCTGTGGGATTTGATTACAAGGAGAGGCTGGCCAAGCACGGGTCCCAGCAAGGCACAGTCGCTCAGCAGCACCACCCCCGCCGGTGCAGCCACCTCTAGCACGGACTTCAGGGGCTCAGCCTTCCGAGTTAGCCGCTGTTGCTTGTCAGGGGCTCGTGGGTGTGTTTGACCCGGTTTTACGCTGGAGTGACTCTGACTTGCACCGCTTTCCGCCCCTCTGCCCTTTAGAACTTGTGCGTGGTGGGATGGGTAGTTGCAGGGTAACGTCCTCCTAACCCCGTAACATGACTAGGTTCGGGGGGGGGGGCTGTCTTTGGTCTCCCAGCAACCTTCTCCAGGAGCTCTTGCTGCTGACCATGACCGCTGGGAGTCACCCAGTGAGCTCCTTGGTTCCGTCTGGCCCCGAGCCTTCGACCAGAGGCGAGGTGGCCGTGAGGGGCACAGGGCAGGCATGTTTTGTGTGGTTTCTGTGTTTCCCTTGTGGTGTCTTTGCGTGGGGGGATGTTTTCTGTCTGTTTTTGTTTTTTGGGTGACACCATCTACGTATAACTTCTTCACACAGAGCCGGTAGTATGTGCACAAAACTGAAAAGAAACGGGGAATTTCTAGGTGTAGATATTGGGAATCTGGCCAATGCATTTTCCTTCTTTAATTACCGTCCAAACTTCCAGTACAGCTGGAAAAGGAGCGATGGCGGGAGCAGAGTTCAGGCGTCCGGTGCCAGGGTCTCAGAGGGGCAGGAGCACGCACTCGGGTCCATCTGGCAGACGGCACGGGGACGGCCTTGGCTCTCTCCGTGGCCACAGTGCTGCATGACAGCGTGACTGCCACATAGATCTGTGTTGCTGGGACATAAGTACTCGGCCAATAGAATTTCCCCATGGAATCGTTTTTTCTCTTAAGAAGCAAGAGAAGCCTGCGTTGAGCCTCGTCTTAGCGCTCAGTAGAGCAGGACACAGGAAGGGACGCGCCGGTCAGCTGTTGCCGGGCGGAAGACTGGGCTCTTGAAGCGGTGCATTCCCCGGCCCGTGCTGCGGCCTCCTCGCCCTCACTGCCTGCCAGCCCGCTCCTGGCACCCTTTCTGTCCCTCGGGAGAACGCGGGAAAGCATGCACACACCTCTTTCCTGCCTCGCACCTGCCTGCGTACTGAATACCATCGGTAGAAACAGAACTCGCCTTGCAAGTAAAGACACATCGTTTGGCGGTTCTCATTCCTTTTTGCGCTGGGTGCATTTTCTTGGGCTGTTTCTGGATCTGTCTGCATGCCCCTGCTGGCCGCCCTGTGCTGGTCCTCGACCTCAGAGTAAGTGTTGTGTTGTGCCCCATTTCAGACTACTCCAAAGGATTCGGCGGGAAATATGGGGTGCAGAAGGATCGGATGGATAAGGTGAGTATTTCCAATCCAGGGCCGAGTATTTTCTGCTGATAGGTTTGGGAGTTTATGGAGCTCTTGCTGTGTGCTGCTCCGGGGCTGGTCTCTGGTGGGTGTTGGCTCACATGTTCAGAAGGACGGACGCTTGAGCGGTGCCTCCCGTGTGCCAGGCCTCACCTCGTGTGCCAGGGGGTCCTGTCCTGGGCTGCGCATAGCCGTGTGGTGAGGCAGAGGATACCATCCATGCCCGTCTTATAGTTGGTCCCCGGCCAGGCAGGGCACCAGGCAGTGCCCATGCTTGGCCACCATGCCACGCCACGCCAGGGCGTGTGGCTGGACCATCGTTGGAACCTGGACACTTAGACTCTAGGCCAACACGACAGCCCAAGAGCATGTGGCTCTCTGAATTCAGCTTAGTAGTAAACCAAATTGGAAATTGGGTTCCTTGGTCACACGGGCCACGGTAGAAGAGCCCACTGGCCACGTGTGGGTGCTGGCTGCCATGTTGGAATATGCTCTCGCTGTGGAAGGCCCCTGGCACCGTGTTCGTCTAGAGCCAGAGCCTAAGCGCTGGGCCGTGTCTTACAGCGCTCCCCTTGAGATAGCTTGTTCCTCTCGCCAGGGACTTTTGTCTCTTCCAATGGCTTCAGAGTCTCGGCGGGTTAGTCTTAAGCACGTGTCGGATGGCTGTGCTCCCCGTTTATGGCCCATCTCCATCAGCATGGTGGGCTTCTGAGCTCCACACTGGGGACTGGGAGCGGCTCCATCCCCTCCGATCAGCTGAACAAAGGCCGTCCAGCCCAGTCCTGTGCCTGGCCCCTGGTCACCGATGGCAGGGCCGGTCCTCCCGTAGTCCTGCTTCCTTTGGGCTCACAGCTGGCCACACAGACATCATCACCCACAGGACCCCAGGGACCCCAGCACGTGACCGTGTGTGGACCCTTGGAGCGAGTGGCAGGGCACAGGCTTGGAAAGGTGTGGGGACTACGCGGGTTCCGGTAAATGTGCACAAGGGGTTCAGAGCCAAGCAGTGACACGAGGTTGTCGCTGAGAGAGGTGGGGTCTCTGGGACTTGGGTCTGCAGTAGTCCCTGGGGGTGAGGGAAATGGGTGGGAGGTGTCCCGCAGGCTGGACCAGGGGACGGCGCAGAGTCCCTGTTGAGTAGCAGCAGAGGGAGAGGGTTCTGGTCAGGGAGGAGCAGGTAGGGCGCGGTGCAGAGAGAGCACAGCCGGGGCAGAAGTCCCCAGGGTGGTGGCAGAGACGACCCTGAGCAGCATTCCGGAGAACTGGCTGGACGAGGCCATCACGCCTTGGAGCAGCGGGGAGCAGTCGGGGGGGTGCAGACACCCGCTTCCCTCAAGGCTGCAGGGGGTCGGGGGGGCGTTTGAGACTGTTCCGGGGTTCGCTCTTGGCGTACATCGTGCGGGTCTGAGCAGATGGCGACGACACCGTCCCCCGGTGCAGCATCGTATGGGGCAGTCTTACCACCCTGACAGCCTCCTGCGTCGGCAGAGAGGCGGGTGTGAGGCCTCTGGGCACTCTCGGCCGTTCTTCTGGAAGCTGCAGGCAGGCTCCCACACTCGGGTGAGGTCAAAGCCCCTGCAGGCTGCAAGGATGAGGGAAGGTGCTCCCCTCATTTTCCCGCTTCTGTCTTGGTAGAACGCTTCCACGTTCGAGGATGTTGCCCAGGTGGCCCCTGCTTATCAGAAGACTGTCCCCGTCGAGGCAGGTAAGTTACGGCCGACCCCAGGGCCTTGGTTTTCCTGGGATGAACTTGCGCGCCGTGCGGTGTTCCCGTCGTGGGCACAGCATGAGCTGGGAGCAGTGGAGAACACCCTTGTTCTGCTCACTTCGGGGAGGGGGTTTCGCCGTGCCGCGACGGAAGGCCTGCGTGTCCCCGCGGAAGCACGTGGGCTCTTTCCGACGTCGCGTGTTGCGGCGCTCTGGCAGTGGATGGTCTGTGGGGGGTGCCTCCCAAAGCAGAGCCGGGCCGGCCTCCCAACCACAAGGGCCCCCCACACTGCCGGGGACTGGGTTCTGGGGGGCTCTAGTGCCTGCAGACCCCCAGCTGGCCAGTGGGGCCAGGCAGGCGCGCTGTGATGGGAGAGATATGTTGCTCGCCTGTGCGGAAGCCAAAGTAGCTGCTGTCGCCCTTTCTGTCTGCGGGCCCTGCACCAGGCTGCCCCCAGACAAGGCGCCCCCCACCCGCTTCTGCCATGGGGGCCACACCCTGAGGAGTATTGCTGAGTGGGGGAAAGTGCTTGGAATGTGGTAAATGGACAGTAGGAGGCAGACGGTCCCCATTGTTTCCTGTGGACGCCCAGGTCCGCGGTTCCCGGACTTGGGGGTCTGGGGACATTTCAACACTCAAAGGGATCGTTTGTGGGGCTTGTGTGTCTTGATCTTTGCTGTAGTGGGATTAAAACACAATTAAGATTTTATTCACTTAAAAACAACAAAACATCACATGTTAACATAATACTACTACTTACGGAAAAAATAACCACATTTTTGAAGCAAAGCCTGTGCAGAAGCGTGGCATTGCTTGGCGTTGTCTATAAATGTCCTTAGTCAAAGACCTTTATTCTTAAGCTGCTTCTGCGTTCGATCTATTGTGGTAAATGACGTTTAGGAAGGAAATCTGGACTCCAGCGTCTCGGGTCACTGCGGATATTCCTCAGCAACCCTGCACTCGGACACCCAGTGGTTTCCCAGTGCTCTCGGAGGGTCGTCTCCCTTACAAGCGCATGGTTCTGGATCACGCGTTGGACGTTTGCAGGGTGCTAGACCGTTGACCGTTGAGTTAAGCCGAACTTCCAAGTGTTGTGTTTTTCCTTCTGCAGTCCCCCCGGTGACATTCATTCACGGTACCGTCAGTCTTACCAGAGTCCTTACGTGGAACTGGGGAGCTGTCATGCTCAGAGCAGATACAAGTTTTCCACAATTCTGATTTTTCTTGAAAGCTTGAATTTTCCCATTGACAACAGATAACTGATGTTTTTCTTGACACGATAGACAGAGTTTATTCATTTTAGAGAGAATGTCTGCCAGATACCAAAGGTGCACACCATACTTGGCCAGTTGTCTCGGGGCAAAGTGATGTTCCGTGAACACTGAGCTCAGCCCGCAGCTCAGCACGACGGTTCTCCTTGAGACGACCGCACACGGCCCCGTCGGCCGCAGGAGGTTGGCAGGTGTGGGCTCGGGGCTTGAGGTCCACACAACGTCAGAGCCTAGTGCGGTGCCGTCAAGGGCGTCGTTAGGGAAAATGATGTGCTCCCATCCTGAGTGTGCGCTGGGGAAGAATGCAGGGCCGTTTGGAATAGAAAGTACTCCAGATTCTGGGCTCCCACCGCCCGGCAGCACGTGCATGAGCTGGAGGCGCGGCGGCGGGCGGGCTGAGCCGGCTGCTGGGGGCGCCGCTGGCTCCTGGGGGGGTGGGTAGGCCGCCCTGGCACAGGGTCGGGGGGATGCGCCGCTGCTCTGACGCCTGGCGTGCATCTCTCCTCCCCTCTGTAGCGAACAGCAGAACAAGCAACATTAGAGCCAACTTTGAAAACCTGGCGAAGGAGAAGGAGCAGGAGGACAGGCGGAAGGCTGAAGCGGAGAAGGCCCAGAGGATGGCCAAGGAGAGACAGGAGCAGGAGGAGGCCCGGAGGCAGCTGCACGTGAGTGTGCCTTCTGGGCCCGTGGTCCAGAAGGTTCTCTGTGGAAAACGTTTGGAACTGTAGTTGGAGGCTTTGCTGTTAGGGACCGTAACTCTTAGCCACATACGTGGTGGAGCCTTTGACCGCCGGTACTGGCCGGTCAGCCATGCAGCTCCCGTGCCCTGGTGACTCCCGAACCCGCCCGCCTCTGAAATCCTCCTTCCGCGGAGCCCCGGGCCCCACATGTGCCTGGCGGTCTCTGTCCTGACCTGGAGCCCTCTGGAACCCCCTTCTCCCTGGGGAGAGGGCTAGAGTACAGAGGGGACTCCCTGTGAAGGAGCAGTGCCGCTCTCTGCTTTGCTGACTCCTGCTTCTCTCTGCACCTGCGTCTGCTGTGTGTGCGCGTCTCTGTCTCCGACAGGCCAGAGGAGGTGGGAACAGGGGCTGCGGGAGGAGAGCCGAGGCCTGGGCGTGTTCCTTCCTCGGCCTTCCCCGTGGCTCTGGTCTCCACCTGATCACCTGCTGACCAGGCAGCCTGCGCCCAGCAGTTCCCCGGGCCGGACGGCTCTGCACGCCTCTCTCGGGGGAGTTAGGAAGCCGAATCAGAGGTCAAGCCCGTGAAGTTCTTCCGTAAACCGGAAAGCTTTGTTCCACGCTGTAGACGTCTCCTCCCCAAAATCAGTACTTAGGGCTCAGAGAACCCCCTTCGAGGGGGAATGGAGAGTGAGGACATAAACGTGCCGCGAGCACCAGAGACACGTATTAAATGCGCCCTGATGGTGGTTTCATCACACGCAGACAAGGAACAAGTTTGTGTAATGACCTTTTACGATTCCGTGGTTGCTGGAAACTTTTGAATTAAGGAGCTTATAGGTTAGGTTTTCTTGGTTGTTCAACTCACGAATATGCACGTGATACGGCATTTTTCCTGACATCCTGGTCTTGTCACATACTTGTGCCCTCCTCATCTCGGGCGTGCACGTTGTAGTGGCCGAGTCCCGTCTGCATCCGGTCGGTGCAGGAGGAGTGGGCGGCTTGCGGAGGGCTGTCGCCGTGTTCTGTCAGGCACCGCCGTGTCTTCCTGTCCCTTCCGCCATGTCGTCTTCCGCTTCCAGCCCTTGCCCCATGCCTCTGCCGGTCCCCGAGAGCCACTCCCCACTCTGTCCTCATTCCAGAGTCTTTTGGGCCGTGGGGCGCTCCTGTGGGCGGGTGGGCAGGGCTTCACGAATCTGCACGCGCTTGACTCTCAGGTCCTGCTGGCTCGCTGGGAGAAGTTACTCTCTGTGGCCAGCGGCTGTGAGAGGGGCTGTCACAGGTCCTTCTTGTAGGACAGCCCAGGTGGCAATGGCAGCCCGGGTTTCTGGCCGAGCCTGTGGAGCCCAGCCCAGACTGGACATGCGCCGCCCCCCCCCCCCCCCCCCCCCCCCCCCC